>NW_010109592.1:0-24162 GCF_000699245.1 Pterocles gutturalis
TCTCCCAGGCCCGGGGACGATGGCCCCTGCCCTGACACACCGCTTCAGCTAGTAAATAAAAAAAGCATTATTGCTAAAAAATGTATATGAATTGCTGAAGCCAGCCTGGGTTTCTCCAGTCAAATGTCAAGGAAATGGCCCCATGGCTGCACCAGGACAAAAATCACCTGTGAAGATACTAGAACATGGTTCCAGCTGTGTGAAATGTAAGACTAAACACACACTGTCCATATTTAGGGTAGAAAACTAGTTTTGATTTGTGGTTTGTGGCACTGGCTAGGGCCGATGCTGGAATATTTTACTTCCGAGGATGCTGCGGAAAGGCACCCAGCCCCTCGCCACCAAGAAACAGGCTGTAGTTTTCAGCCCGTGCTAGACAGACGATCCTTTCCAAAATTCCACTCTGAAGGCCATTAAATAAAACAATGATTGATTTTAAAACTAACACCGACACAAAGCTGTTTTTGAAGACACATCACTGCCCTTAGCAGCACTGGCTGTCCGGGGCCTGAGCTCACCAGAGCAGATGCAACCTCAGCAAAACCTGGGCAAGAGCCTGAGCCAGCACTGCTCCTGGCCTATTTCTTGCTGTTATTAGCGCCACAGGAGACCATGGGCAACCTTCACAGCGCTGTGGGATCAGCACACAAGTAACACTTTCTTGCCAAAGCTATGAAGGAACAGGCAAGTACCTGGCAACCTTTCCCCCCAGAACAGGGGAGACTTGCTCTTGCGCTCAAAACCCACTTCCTGCTTTCTTCTGTCAGGGAATGTCCTATTGCTTAGGGACCCTCATGAACCCTCTTGTTCAAGCACATGCAAATCTTAAGCTGGCATTATTAAAGAGAATTAGAAAATACTGAGACACCTCAGACAACTAAAGGCACCAATAGGCAGCTTAACACCCAAAGAACAAACAGGTATTTGCTTGATAACCTGATGGGGCTGAAAGACTGTGACAAGTTCAGCAAGAGCTAGCCTTAGTCTATTGCACAAGGGGTTCAAAAGGTATTTACATACATAGTTAGGAGCAACATATCTATTAACAGAAGTTCTAGTAAAATAAAAACCTATACTATAAAACCTTTCTGCTGCAGCTTTGTCAGTAGTTGTTCCTGTTTTATTAAACCTTATTTTTTAACTCTTATTTTATTACCTCTGATCTACTTTATTTTGCAAACATTTAAGATAAAATTAACAATATCAGGAAAAAATAAGCACTTGGGTACAAAGCTTTAGAATAAATGTCTAACAGAGGATTCACATGCTTTAGACGTGTGTGTACACACACGCACATAAAAGCATTACTTGTTTTTGAGGATGCATTACATCACATTAGTATAAAATAAGATATACCTATACTCTTATATGCTTCCCTTGCATAATTTGTCAAGAACCTACTACAAGTCTGGTGAATGATAGAAGACAGATGAATCATGGTAGCACAGATGAACAGGAAAAACATTTTCGCTCTCAAATACGAGCAAGTAGGAAGCCACATGCTTTGAAGAAAGAAAAACAGTTCCTTCCCTACTGCTGATTTGCAGAGGGTGCCTGATAATGGAGGGTGTTGGATAAACACATTTGAGCTGTGGCAGGTGTAAGACTGAGGTTAAAAGAGAGGAAGTGAAAGTGCACAGCATAGGGAGGTCTTACTAGAAAGATAATGTTACAGTAACAAGATAAATAAAGTGCCTCAAACATCTGAAAGACACTATTGTATCAGCTTGTGGACTCTAGATTTACCGCCTTGCTGCCAGAATTAAAAAATCAGCTATGGGGGAACACTTACTGTCAATAGCATATCCTTCCCCTCTAGCATTCTTGCCAGTTCTGGTGTTTTTGCCTGTCTTTCAATTAAATATCAATTTAAAATGTGGATTAAAGACTTAAGCGTACCACAGAGAGTGCTCAGTCTCAGTGCAGTCAAAAGCAAATGTTAATATAAAGCTGACTAGTGGTAAAGGCTGGAGAAAGGAGGACTAGTAAAAACCACCAGATTATTTTTTTTTCCCTTTAATTTCTTACGGTTGAAAAACAACAGCAACTGAGTTTGCCTGTAGATATTACTGACATTTGTAATTGGGGCAGGGCAGACAAGATTTGTGTGTCAAGACTGCCTCTTTAGAAATTGCTGATGGGAACATTCTGCTCAACTGAATCAGAAAACCTCACAGTCACAGGAGCTTCATAAACCATTTGTGCTGAGGTACAAAAGATGTTTAAATTCTGGTTACAGAATTATTTGAAAGTGTACACTAATTTACTTCTCAAATACACTACATTTCTTTATCTTCCACAGGCTTAGAAATGAGGAAACTGTGTGTCAGAACTGAATGACTTGTCTTTTTCTTGCTTGATTCTTCTGAACCATTTCCATAGAAACTTTGGCTTCATACAATGGGATCGGTTCATCCAGCTGAGGCCTAAAGTGGAACAATATGTTAGACATGTCTGGTGAGCATGCTCAGATCAAAAGAAATATTACAGGACTACTGCTATAGACTTTACTTTCACTATGTAAACTTTGCTCCTTAAACAAAATACAAGTTTTATAGCTTTGCTTGGATTCACAGAAGAAGAGAGACCTAAAGCAAACAGGAACCAGACGTTAATTAAAATAGATCCTTCTTACAGGGGAAGATACGGTGGTGGTGGTGAGGCTTTTGCTCAACAGCAGTACAGTTACCCTGCACTAAGAGAAAGGATCCTCCATTCCCTCCTCATTATGGGAGTCTTCATATTTAGTGAAGCTGTCACTCGTCTCAGGGAAGTATTAGACAGACCTATCGTCTTTTACAACCAACACCATTTCTCAAGTCAGACACACTGCTGAGCAGCCAGATACATGCTATTCCTCCACCAAGAAAACAGTGTGCTGCCTCTGTTACATTTTGATATACAGCCTAATCGTGGGGTTTACCAAGTCTCCCTGTGCTTAGCCTGCTATACTACAAACAGAAATGGACCATAAACTGCTCCATAAAAACTACATGAGGCATCTTTTCCTGAGCACTCCAATATAAATTTGCAGTACAGTGCTGGCAAGAGTCTTCCACATATAATGCTAAATTAAAAAAAAAAAAAAAAAGACATTAAAAAAAAAAAAAATCACACATCTTACCTGAAAATGCTACTTGATAATTTCTCCATTATATCTTCTAAGATGGGTATCTAAGAGGAGTGTCAAGGTAACAACATATGTCAACAGATAAATCTTCCTATAATCATATTTGCTGGCTAGAGCCCTGGATTGATACAAAACCAGCAGGATGAAGGGAAAACAACCTTAATTCCAATCTTTAGATTGGATTTATGCACTTATTTATCTATCAGAAACCTCCTTTCCTGAAATAGTATGCAGAAATGAAATATGGAAAATGCAATTTTGAAAAACAAAGCAAAAGAGTTAAGGTTGACAAATGCAGCCCACACTAGCATAACATTAATCAATTGGAATGGCAATTGCATGTTTTTTGCGTATAATGAAGATGACAGACTTTGGTACCAGTTAACTATTCCTACTATTCATATAGACATCTGAGGTAAAAGTCAAAATAAAGTTGGGAACATGGCAGAGTTTGTAAATCCTTGGAACACCACTGTGCATCTGTAAGGGATCTTTGAGTTAAACACTAACATTGATGACAATGCATCAGATGAGGCTGTACGTAGTCTTCATAGGAAACTCAAAAATATAGTGTTCCTCCATTTTAAGAGCAATCTGGTTAATATTTGAAGCTCAAGCCATTTTAAAAATCAAATCACTTTGTGTTCGGATGATATTAATGCCACATGCTCAAGAATTTCATAAGATATACAGATAAAAAAGCACATTTTTCCATTCAACTTTTAAAGCCTGTTGTGATAAAACGTGCTGTTGTTATTAAAGATACCCCAGGAGATGACAGAAGAAATCTTACTTACTTTTTATTTGTGGCTAACTACTCAGAAGCATTCAACAAAAATACCAAACTATAAAACGATTCATGATAACCTGCATCTCATAAACGTTTCCTTAGTGTGCCTGACCTTGCCTGATCTACTTGCAGTTTAGTGGAGGAGGGGAGGACTCTCTTGCAGTATAGTTAGTCGTTTCACAAATATAATGACTTAATCCTCACCTGCCTCTGCCGTTCTGCTAAACTGCAAAAGTGATTCAGCAGATCTCCTAATCTGCAGTGCAGTACAGAACAGGGAGGGTCCTTAAAGCCATAAACAGACAAACTTTCCGTTACTTGAAGCGATCCACTGAAAATGGTCATGCTAACAGAAAGCTCCGAGTCCAGCTGCTTAAGACCAGATGTAGGTAATGCAATGAAGGAGGCATTCCTCTTACCACACCCACATCTGTGCTCAATAAATTTTACATATATAACATTGCAAATAAGCAAAAGGTTATGAAGCCAAAATATAACTTTTACAGTTAAACTGATTGCATTAAGGTTTACAGTCCTACACATAAAATAAAAACCTTATAAAATCAAATCTTCAATTAATTGGTTCACTCTTGAACTAAAATACTGCATTTTCTCCAGAATGTGTGTTTTCTATTTCAGCACTTCTTTTAATGAAGCATGTAGAGACATATATTTAGAAGGAATGCAGAGACTAGCTTAAGACGTGAGTGTACGTTCTAGTCTAGTTACACCATATGCTTAGCTGCGTTGAACTTTAAGCCTGTGCTTACATGACTGAGTAGAAGAGAATCGATTAGTTGGTTTCTCAGCTATATGTCTACCAACTCATATTAGCAGTCACTATTCAAAATGACGATCAAAAGGATATAGAGATACTTCCCTTGCTGTATATTGGACAAGTTCCATATTTCATCATTCAGAAAGGAGACTGTGGCTCCTTTAAAAAACAAGGAATGGCTGTCTGGAGGATCCAGCTTAAACAAAATGAAGAAAAAATGCTATTTAGTTATATTTTCCTATAAAAAATAAAGGTTAAATGGTTATTGTATATTGATTCTTAAAACTTGGTAAACTTGTAATATTTACAGCTTTAAATGATACTTTTCTGTTTTGTCACACAGTTTAATACCCTGAGCCAAACAAAATAAGTCCTTTAAAATTTGTCAGTATAGCCAAGCTATTAACATAACTTACTGTCATCTTCGAGAAAACAGCCCCAAAATTGTCCCAAAGGAAAATAAAAACATTTATTCTTAATGCTGCATGCTTCCTGTTTTCTGAATGTGAATGATTTCTTGAGTGAAAACTGAAGTTATTTAACAGTGGGGAACCATTCAGCCATGACAGAAACTCACAGACACATCCATATACATACTGTGGTACAAACTTACTGACACACTATCTTTACCTGAAGATTTTTTTCTGTTGTTATCCAGTGTCCCCCAACACCAAGAAGAGTAATGATGTCATCCTTATGAGGGAGCAACTGTGATTTTGAAGTGGATTCATCTTCAGCACTGTATAATTTCACTGGACGAGGGGGGAAGAACAAATTCATTTTGAACTCAGAAGAAAATTCTGTACCAAATGAAATGTCCATCTCTTCTTGTAGTGAAAACCACGTATCTTGGGATTCTTTACAGTTCAATGTCTTCAGATACAAATGAGTTGCAGTATCGGTATATGAATACACACAGTGAGAGATGGCTGTCTGGAACAGCACTACACTTAAATTATGCTGTTAATCGCATGAAAATATCTGACAAAGTAGAAGATCTAGGAAATTCAATATATATTTCTCTTAACACATTTTAGTGGAACTCTTAAGTTCTTCAATTATTTCAGCTAAAAATAGTAACTTCAGAGTTTTCAACTGTTATGATTGTTTTAGAATACAGACAGTACTGGTGATTATGGCACAATTTTTGTATTTAAAAAAGGTAGCATAAACAATGATGTCACAGCTCTACTGTTTAAACACATTTTTTTTCTTTTCAGTTTTAAATAGAGGAAAGTTTCAGATAAATTTAGCAGATGACTAACAGTATTAGATGCTTCCACTAGAGGGTGATATGAGGAGATCTTAAAGAGACCTTGCTTAAGGAGATCTGTTGAATAAAGATACATACATAAAATTGCATGAGAACAAGCAACTAAATGTAATTGTTTGAGTTGGTGCAGCTTCCATCTCTATTACTTGGAAATAATAATTAAAAACCCCATTAATGTTGCTCCGAAAACCAGATTTTCATCCGTTACATACCTCCAGCATCTAGAACAATATCCACTCCCAGGCCACCTGTTTCTTCCAAGCAGCTTTCTGCCACATCTATCTTTCCATTTGACACATCTATCACTCGAGCTAGGAAGAACAGTATGTTTGGTCAATTAAAATGTGGAGTTTAGATTCAGAGCAGAACAGAAAATTTATAGTTTCTGAAAGTATTACAAGCAAGTTTGCAGCTAAGTCAATAAAACTAGCCAATAGCTTTTCATTTTCCAATACAGTACAAGATCAACACCAAAAATATGCATTAGCTTAATGCAGAAGTAAAACTCACAAGTCTGTTCAGGCCAAAAAGGACAAAGTATGCCACTACAAGAATTAGAAATCATTCTGTAGCGTCATCCTTTGCTATTATTCTTTTCCAAAAGCACCTTCAAAAATATCAAGTTCTGGAGTGACTAGCCATATTACTGAAGCCAAAGAGAGTGGCCCAAAATAAGGGGGCACCTTATTTCACATCTCCCAACTTTCAAATTATCTATCAAATAGCCATAGCAGTAATGCTTTGGGAGACTTTTCCAAGCATAGCTTTATTCCAAGCATAGCTTTCTTCTTGGATAGAGAGCAGCTCTGAGGAGAAGGAATTGGGGGTATTGGTGGATGAGAAGCTCAACATGAGCCGGCAGTGTGCGCTTGCAGCCCAGAAAGGCAACCGTGTCCTGGGCTGCATCCAAAGAAGCATTAGCAGCAGGTCAAAGGAGGTGATTCTCCCCCTCTACTCTGCTCTCACGAGACCCCACTTGGAGTACTGTGTTCAGATGTGGGGCCCCCAACATAAAAAACACATGGACCTGTTGGAGAGAGTCCAGAGGAGAGCCACAAAATTAATCAGCGGGCTGGAGCACCTCCCCTATGAGGACAGGCTGAAAGAGTTGGGGTTGTTCAGCCTGGAGAAGAGAAGGCTCTGGGGAGACCTTATAGCAGCCTTCCAGTACCTGAAGGGGGCTACAGGAGAGATGGGGAGGCACTCTTTATCAGGGAGTGTAGTGACAGGACAAGGAGTAATGGGTATAAGTTAAAAGAGGGTAAATTTAGACTAGACATTAGGAAGAAATTTTTCACTATGAGGGTGGTGAGGGACAGGCACAGGTTGCCCAGAGAAGCTGTGGATGCCCCATCCCTGGAGGGGTTCAAGGCCAGGCTGGGTGAGGCTTTGAGCAACCTGGTCTAGTGGAGGGTGTCCCTGCCCATGGCAGGGGGGTTGGAACTTGATGATCTTTAAAGGTCCTTTCCAACCCAAACCATTCTATGATTCCCTTACTCTTCACAAAACCCATCACTTCCTGCCAGTCCCTTGAAGGGCCCTTCTCTTGCTTCTACATCATAATGGGAAAAAAAACCCCCTCTTCTCCCTGGCATGGAGCCCTGTATCCCAGTGCAAGTCAGAAGTGATCATGTAAAAATACAATAAATTCAGTCACTTACGAGGCACTGACTTGACTTTTCTTATGATTCCAGCAAGTCTTTTAACTGTATTAAATCCATCTTTTCTTTAAAAACAAAAGCTTTTTTTTTTTTTTGTTACTAAGCATCGGGAAAAAGATGCTTAGTAACATCCTTACTTATCTCACAGGACGGATAAACTTATTAATATATTACTTATTCCATGATGTTTTTAACGTCTAAGTGGCTCTCTGGACTATTAAATAAATATTTTGAAGTATTGATATATCCTCTTGAAATATTTCTGAACTGAAAGTCACTAATAAATTTTCTTCTCATAGATCTGTGATACCATATTTATAGATGGTTATAAAGATAAACCATAGCATCAGGAATAATGAGGGCAGAGACGGAGCAGCTAAGGTTTCTAGTTTTGTTTCATAATTGTGAGGTAGAACAAACATTTAGAAGTTAAACAGGCCAAAGACTTTTCAGCAAAATGCTAATTGAAATAACGTCAAATAAATTTGGAGGCACATTTCCAAAGCATAATGGATTAAGCTCAAATTTACAAAGTGTACTTACCCACTAAAGGCTGCCGTATACCTTCTTGAATTTATCACAGTTGGTGGAAAGGGAGGAGACAAGAAAAATGGCAAGAAACTGGTCATTAAGAAGAATGTTAACAAATAGTCAGTTAATGCTTTTGATGGTTTTGTTTTTTCCTTCCAATCAAATAATAAGATGCATTCAAATTCTTAGGTCAATCATTCAATTTTTTCCACTGAAGTCAAATTATCTGGCTAAAGAGAACACATGGTCATAATTTAATAAAGGTATCATGTTCATTTAATGACAGTCACGTTCCCCACATGCAAATAAAACCCCATAATATCCTTTTCTTCCTAGTTTCTTCAGTCAAGTTAAAAGATTTTTCTTAATACAACAATTTCATGTACTATAAAGTTTCACTTTTTGAGAACAATTACGATTTAAAAGACTCGAAGCCTGACTATCAGAAAGAAAGGAAATAGTTTAATCAGTTTGACTATCAGAAGATTTGCGTTTAGCAAAAATTTCCAGTTTTGTTACTCTATACAACAGTTCAAACAGTACTCATCAAAATCCTGTTCAATGTAGTTCCTAGCAAAATGCTGTTAACAATTTCTCTCCACTGTGGAAAAGGCTGAGCAACAAATTTAGTATAATTTTCTACAATCTTTTGTCATTTATGCAAAATTTCTCAAAAACATTTGTAAATTAGTTCCATTTCTTCTTCTGTGACTTGCACAACTTCTAAAGTAACATTATTCTGACTGGCAATAAGGCTTCAGTTTCTCTCTTCTTTCACTGTTGGTGAGAAGTAGAAATACCAATATTTCCACAACTTGCTATCAGAGTTTACTCTCACACAGTAAGTTCAGCTACAGTGTTTAAAAACTGTCACACCAAAGATGTGCTACTTGGTTTACTCTCTTGAACATGCTCAAGAGAGCCATTAAATCACTGACAAGTTTAACTAGAAACATATCCACTGAAAGCTCAGTACTGGTTTTAAAGAAAAATAAAAAACAAAAAACATAAACAACAAACCAAACAAAAAGAAAAAAAAAAGGGAGTAACCTAGAGAACAGAAGAAATGTGTATACATATTTTTTCTTCTGTTCTCTAGCAGAAACTCATCACATTTTTATGCAATATTCTGTCTCTAGCCTGAAACATGGGCATTAAAATTTCAAAATTTGTTATAATCCCCTCCTTCATACTATTATTATATTTACTCCAGGGATTACTGAAGACATGCAAAGATGCCATCCTGTCAGTCTAAACATGAATACTTAAACATTAACAGTAACTTCTACTTCAGGCATATTTATTAAAATGAAAACCCAAACCACAAAAAATGTGGCTTTTTGTTTTCACACTCAAACTGTTTCTCTTTTTAATGCTGTACCCAGTTTATACCTCTTTATTCGAAGTAAAGTTGCAATTAAAATTTTTCCCCCCTAACGTTTACATTCCACGAACATTTGCAAAACTGATAAACTAAACTCCAATTGTAAAATGAGTACATACACAAGCAATATAAGTGATGGCCTTTTCACTGCAAGAGATCGTTATTTCAGACATTTTATGAAGCAGCTAGTTATGCTATACACTGATAACACAAACTGCTGCTCGTTGACAACTGATAGACTCTTCCTAAAAACTAAACAAAAAACCAACTAAATAAGCACAAAGCTGAAAAAGCCTCCACCCACAAACATTAAGAGCAAGCTTAGACATAGCTAGCTATGCTTGGGTTACTTATGAGCATTTATTTTATATAGCTATACTATTTATATACTTTAAAATGCCAGCAAAAAGTAAATATGCCAAGCAACCCAAACTCATATTCGTATGTGCTGACAGGACTATGATAATAAAATTAATTGCAAATTCCTTTCTTATCTAATAAAGTTTTCATATCATTAGGAAAACAGACCAATAAAATATTACAAAACGAAGTTTTAGTCTTTTGTATTTACCCTTTTGCCCTGCAACAGCTGGTGTAACAACCCTCTACACATCAACAGCATTTACAGAAATGCTTTACATTCTGATGCCTGTAATACCTACTATTACAGTAAAGACGTCATAGACTCATAGAATGCTTTGGGTTGGAAGGGACCTTAATGTTAATGATCACGGAGTTCCAACCCCCCTGCCATGGGCAGAGACACCCTCCACTAGCCCAGGTTGCTCAAAGCCTCATCCAGCCTGGCCTTGACCACCTCCAGTGCTTTCCCTGGGCAGCCTGTTCCAGTGCCTCATCACCCCCACAGGAAAAAAACTTCCTCCTAGTATCTAATCTAAATCTACCCTCTTTCAGACTTCTGAAATGGGAAAAATAGCTTTTTTGTGAAGCTGCTAAAAAAATAGAATATAAAAATCTAGAGACATAAGTCTGCCAGGCCTTTGAAGAAATGATTACATTCCCAACACAAAACGTTGCAGTTCCCTGTTGAAGATCATTAAGGTCAGACAGCAAAAATGTCTTTCTCCCTGCTCTTGTGTAATAACCTCTGCACAGCACTCTGCTTCCTGCTGCATTATCAGCACTCCAAAGCCACTACTGGAAGAGCTAAATATTCACTTGGTAGGCTGGAAGTGAATCACTCCCCAACACTGCAGATGTGTGTGAACGTGCAGCCCCAGAATGCACATGCACACTGTGTTGTCTCTGTGCTTCCACTGCCAGTTCTGTTCCCCGGAGCCAGAAAGGAATTAAAATTGACAAGAACTCTGTTCTCTCTGTGTCTAAAGAGCAGCTCTCTGGCTTATTTTATCCCTCTGCTAGCTTACTATTCTTGAGCCAGCAGGGAGAATACAAGGACAATACTATGTGCACCTGCATATAAGCAATGCCTGATTTTAGTGAGTCACTAAAAACAAGAGAGAAGATTTGTAAGCTGCTTTAATTCTCCATTTGAAAAGTCAAGGTTGCTAACAATATTACCATGCAAAACAGCAAAGGAGAAAGGAGTAAGTCAGGGACAGTTAACCTTGACATTGTCTTTTTAATCAGATCTCATCTTAACCCATAAATATTTTTGATTGATGTGGCTGTAATATATGCAGACATGGTAACTAACCACACAATGCTTTCCCCACAAAGATATTCTTACAAGTGACACAGCTACTCATACTTCTTTGAATTACAACAAAAATCATACACAATCATACTTGGTGATTGTACTGGGGCAGTCTTTGCATTTTGAAGAGGACGTATCAGACACTAGTTTTAACCTTTTGTTCCCTGTAGAGCAAAGTTCACAGACTGCAATCAAACTGGACCTTGCAATGTCATTTTAAAACTGTCTGAATAAAGAAATATTCTACTTTCCTCCACTCTGCAGCACTGAAATAAGAAAAGTTTGACCAGGAAAGATGCTAGTAGCTTTTGCATAAAGTCTTTTCCCATGGTCTAAATAGCAATGTTATTTTGAGGGAAAAACCACCAAAAACTTAAGTATCAAAGAGAAGAAATGGAAGAAGTCATAGATGAATGCAAGTATTATGTCTAATGCAAAGCTCATTTAGAAAACAGGAAAATGCAGAGCCTTTGAGCGTCCAGCTACAGTTATGATTGTACTTGAAAGTGAGTTGCCACACAGCTTGATGAAATACTATTAGAAGCAATTTGAGTCTGATGAATACTGTATCCTAAGTATATGATTACATCTGAACTCTGGCTCAGGTACCTAGATTACATACTGTGATACTGGTGATTTATTAATGCTTTCTTCTTGTTCACAAGCAACAATTTTATAAAATGAAATGACTTCTTGAGTAGTTAGGCCAAAAGCCAGCAGTCAAACACTATTGTGTGAGGTGGAAAATACTGAGAGACAGTCATCACAACTTAAATTAAAAATAAAAATGCCATTAAATACACATAAAATATAAATTAAATATCTATGGAGTACAGAATAAATTTTAAAACTAATTAAACTATTTATAAATTGTATTTCAGTTTTCAGCTACTGAAATAAGTCCCTAGACTAAAAAAAAAATAAAATAATTGAGACATTCTTTAGCATAAACTTTCGTCCTGAAGAATATAACTTACCCACAGGAGATCTAAGCCTCTCCAGGTACTGCTTATCTTCAAGACTGTATGCAGTAGAAATTACTTTAGCTCCTCTATGTTGTGCTAACTGAATAGCTATTGTACCAAATGGCTACAGAAGAAAAAACGTAGATTAATTTATTTACAGCAACAATTTGATGCAGTTTAAGAAAGATTATATTGCAGAGGATGTTCAGGAGAGTTCATTTCTGGATACTCTCCTGACTTTACTCCTTCTATAAAACACATCTCAACCAGGAATTTGAATATTCACAGATCTGCTTCTGTTCCAAGTCAGGCCAAAAAAGTCTTTCCGTTGACTTGGAAGCTCTGAACAAACTTTTAGGAGTTAACTAGTTTCCTCTTCAACAAAATAACTCAGATTCTACTTTAAGTAACACAAGTACTATAGCTGCAATTGCAGCTTGTAGCTTTGGGCTTGCTTGCTTGTTGAAGGAAGAAGTGCTACCAAGGAAAAAGCCCCAGCCACATTTACATTAATGGATCTTGGCTGATGCAAGCTCCACATCTTCATTAACAATAAGGATTGCAGTAATGCAAATTAAATTATTTATATCTAAGAGAAGTTAAAAAACAGTGGTGGAAAAGGAATAAAAAAATAAGGCACTTTCCTACAGTTATACCTGAGGGCTTAGGGTAGAACTATGTCCATGTGCAACACCAGAAAAGAACGACCGCTTTTCACTACCCACACAACATGAAAAGGACTGTATTCTTGGCTCAGTATCTTATGTGGGAGGACCCTTCCTATTACTCCATTAACTTAAAGGCACTGCCAGGAGTAAAATACAAGGCTTGATAAGTTTAGCATGTTGTAAGAAATCCAATTGTTCTGGTGATAAGACAGTTATTTATGGGAGAGGCAATCTCTCTGTTCTGAAATTGGTATTATTGCATAGTTGTTACCTACACTTGCTCCATCCATTACAAGGACAGTTTTTCCAGGAGAGACTTGGGAAAGGTAGTGTAAAGCTGTGTATGCTCGGACACCATCACGAACAGTCCCGGCTGCTTCAACCCAACAAACTTTTTCTGGTTTACGAACTAATTTTGGTGAGAAAACAAACAAACAAAACAGATAGGAAAAAAAAAAAAAAGGCAGCAAGTCCCCGACACTTCACTCAGAATTATTTTTCAGACTTAATAAATTTCTAAAAGATGAAATAAAATTATTCAAGTCAAATAATCTACAGGTGTAATGATGATCTATTTCACAAAGGCAATATTTCAATTCTGTGGCTCATGGCAATGTCAGGTCAGCTACATGATGCAGAGTATAAAAGGTAACTGTTATTACAAGAATAATCAGTTTGCTTCTGCAGCACTCTTGTGAGCAAGTTCAAATACAAATACAGTATTTAAACAGGAAAAAAGAAGAACAGACCCACTTCCTACCATAACCTCCTGACAGAAATGATCTGAGATGTCTTCTCCTTTTCACAAAGGATAATTCTGACACAGAGAACACACAATGCAAGTTCCAACCCGTGAGTTCCTAATTCTCTTCTCTATAGGTTAGAATCTTCTACTTCATAATCCATTGGTATAAACAGCTTCTGGAGGTTATAACACATTTTAAGCGAGATAGAGGTCAAGATAACGCTATTTGTGATCTGTTTTCTGTTGTCTCTACCTATGAGATGCTTAAGAGTTTTCCCATTGTATCCACATGCTTAAGAGCCTGGGGAGGTACTGTTAATGACGTAGTCTGGTAAATAGAGATCACAAGTTCAAACACCATTTTAAATGTAAGCAATTTACATGACTTAGTGGATACTACAGAAGAAAATCATAGCCCAGCTGAGAGTCTAGCACAGAACTGAACTAAGCACAATACTCTTGAAGCACAGTAGAGAGGAAAAAGACTGGAAAAGTTTGTTCTGCCCCTTTAAACATAAGAATTGACAGCTTAGACTGAATCAGAGAAGCTGTAAAACAACATAAACAATGCAATCACTTGGGATCATTTATCAGCATGCTGGAAAAGAATTCTAGGGATCATCACTTTGTATGCCAGTTCAAACTACTCAGCAGAAAGTAAGCTACTGAAGGTAATATCAAGTCAGAAATATTTTCTGCCTATAGTTACTGTAAATAGTGATAAGGCAGCAGAGACCTCTAGATTTAATTGTGCTTGATTTGTACTTTTAAGTGTTAGAATTAGTAAACCTTATTTTTTCATCTCCATGAGTCCACGACTTATTTTGCAAAAACTGTCCATAGCTAGTCAGGAAAATGTCATCTTCAAAGAAGTCAACATAAATAATACTTGTTTACCTCTCATATACATAAAAAATAAATGTGGAGAGTATATTTTACCATATTTTATGCAATAAAAGTAGGGAGTTGGTTTTGGTATAAATACATTTAAAGGAGTCACTTCATAACTACACAGGCTGAATTAATGGACAGCCACAGAAACACAATACAAACTAATTTGAGCAAAAGAGTAGCTTGCTCAAAGTAACCAAACAAATGGTTGGGAGAAGCACAGAGATTCCCAAATTTAGTATTCTACACATTAAAGCACTCTATGCCCAGAAAGGGGAAACCGGAAATTCACAATAATTGAAAAGAATGTTTCAATACTAGGTTTTCCTTCATCCTCATTCCCTGAAAATTCCTTTCTTCAGCTTCTACTCTGCTAATTTTATCCCATCTCTTAGTCCAGCCATAAGTGATATTCCTGGATCAAGTGAAACTGAAGAAAAAAAGCATTTTTTTTTCATTTTATTTCAACACAGATGAGGTGAAGAAAAAGTAGAAAGACAATGAAGCAACAAAGAGGGAAGTCAGAAGGAAAAAAAAAAAAGGAGTCAGCTTGTGTGGTTTAGGCAAAACATTAACACATTACACAATAACAGCAAAGAAAAAGCCCTTGAGAGTACATAGTATTCAAAGCTTCTATGACCATGTGGAGTAGACAGAATGTCCAAATGTTGCTATACAGAGCAAGTTTGCCCAGAGGTCCAAGTTAATTAGCTCCCTACTTGAAAAGCTAAACTGAAATCTAAAATACAGTAAACGTAAATATTAGCAAATATATTAACTACGTACCCAAATAATGCTCATGAACAAGAATAACTTCACAAAGACCGGACTCTTCAGAATCCAGGGGCAAAATTCCTGAAAAAAAAATTGAACACAGACCTTTAATTTCACACAAGCATATACTATAACGAAAACAAGCTCTTAAAGAAATTGTTAGTCCCACTTGTTCTGTGGTTCAGTTGCCCTTTTCTCAGGTTTATGACAGCTATAAGAAAACTCGGCAAGGTAAGAGCCTATAATCTCTATGGGCACAGTCCACAAAATGGTTCCAAAGGTGCTCCAAACAGCATTTTGGGGAGAGAAGGAATGGGGACACTACTGAGTGCTTTTTGCTACTGGCACACTTAGTTTTTGCCAGGTAATGTCTGAACCCATTTCACACTGTTCTCGCTCTGATGAGTGCTCTTGTTTCTACTCTGGGCCATGGCTACCAAAGAAGAAAATGAAGCTCTCATATTGCAGGTGGGTACAGACCAAGCCACATTACAGATACCTCTACTCTTCCATCCTAATACCTGTACGTGTGTTGTTAGCAAAGGCAGCAAAAAGAGAGACTGAAAGAAGTGGAGGAAGAACAAACAAGAACGCGTGAACACAAATTTTTAAAAAATTGGAAGACAGAAGAGGAACTGAAGGGAATAAAAACACCTGTGGAAGACAAGAAAGCAAACACAGAACAGGCAGAAGGGAAAAAAAGAAATCCATCCTGGTCATAACAGTGCTTTTTTCCTCCACTGGCCAAAGAAAGATATTTACAAACAGTAGGTTCTGGTTTCCAGTCAGTCTTCTGAATACATGTACCCTCTATCCTTGGTAAAACAGTATTTTCTCTTCCTTCTCCCATCCAAATCTTATACTCCATTTAGACCAAAGCAAGGGCTTTGGCTTAAAATCCTCAGCAAATCTGGCTGCTGTTTCCAGTCTTTAACAATTCCCATTAAAAAAGGGTTAGCCTACAGTGCTTGTATAAATCTGCAGATCTCTCAAGGGTTTATCTATGGAATAATAATAACAAAACATCTAAAGTAGCTATCTACAGCAGCTATTGTGCAAGTAGGAAATAATGCAAGAAGGGCAAGAACCTCAGAACAACATCACTATCCATTGTCTTACTTTCATAACTTAAGTCATCCTCTAATCCTTTAATTTAGCATACAAAATATAAACATGTATGAAAGAATGTCCCTAAGAAGTATCTCTTGTATCCTAAAGCATCATTCATTCAGATGTTGATGATTAATACAATATCATATTTCAAACGTTAAGAAAAATTTCCTTACAGTAAACTAAAATAGCCTTGGATATAAACCAGTTTGCATTCTAACATCTTACTATAGAAAAAGCAAAACACGGAATGAATAATACATGAAGACATTTCTTTTCTTGACAGATGCAAAAGTTCAGGAACAAGTTAGATTATCTCCTAACACTCAAGACAGCCTCCAGGGAGTCATTATACATTGCCGTCAACTCACAATGATTTCAGGGTCTCTAAAACCATTCGCAAAAACATCACCCTTATACTGAGGGAAAGACATATGGCCTCTTAAAGAACCGTGCCCCTTAGCGTACCTCATAATGCTTAGAGAAGCTCCAACATGAAGTACAGACCTTTATTTTGTGTATGCTATACACATCAAGCATTTAACACAAAGTACAAAATTTTTTCACCTTACTTGTCAGAAATACTCCAGATAGCGTAGGGCTTTCATGCATTGATTCTTTATAGAATCACAGAATAGTTTGGGTTGGAAAGGACCTTAAAGATCATGGAGTTCCACCCCCCCTGCCATGGGCAGGGACACCCTCCACTAGACCAGGTTGCTCAAAGCCTCATCCAGCCTGGCCTTGGACACCTCCAGGGATGGGGCATCCACAGCTTCCCTGGGCAACCTGTTCCAGTGCCTCACCACCCTCATAGTGAAAAAACTTCCTCCTAATATCCAACCTAAATCTACCCTCTTTCAGCTTAAAACTATTACCCCTCGTCGTATCGCTACACTCCCTGATCAAGAGTCCCTCCCCATCTCTCCTGTAGGCCCCCTTGAAGTACTGGAAGGCTGCTATAAGTTTCCCCTGGAGCCTTCTCTTCTCCAGGCTGAACAACCCCAGCTCTCTCAGGGGAATTAACAGGGCATATGGAAGAACTGACGTGCAAACTGGCTTAACATCAGTAAATCTAAGCAAGTACATTTATATTTAGGTTCAAGTCTGCAAGTATTTGTGGACAATTTAACTCTCATAATATTTTTTCCCTGCACTTATTTTAATGAGGAACATGGCACAATTGATTGCTAAAAGATTCTGAGAGCAACAAATAAAACTGACTTTAACTTTGAAAGGAAATCAAGAATGTATTTCAAAACAAAAGATTTTTGGCTCATCTGAGGTTTTACTACTGTATTTTTCTTAACCAAACAAATGCTTATGTGCAAGCAAATACATTATATAGACAAAGAAATCTCCTCTGGAAGATTAAAGAAGGATCAGAAAAACTTCAAAAGCGAGAAACAATTCTTGCTATGATTTTAGGAATTGATTAATGATTTAACACATCAAGTACTTACAGTGAGCACAGTACTATTCTTACATGAAAAATAATAGATTCATAAATAAGGACTGTATCACCATATTATTACTGTTAAACTCAGTAAGCAGTATATACCAAGACTATACTCTTTGACAGAAGGACAGGCTTTTTTGTAAAATTCAAGTAAAAATATTTTTCTGACGATTGTATATTTTGGGACAGATTGATGTTATTAAACACACAGGTAACCGAACCATTTGGCAATAACCCATTTTCTGTTAAATCTGCTCATTCATTAACTATGTATAAACCCATAGGAATAGTAACTAGGAAGTGTGCTTGTTAGGAAAGATTTACTATAATAGAAATATTTCACTCCTATCTTTTGTCTTTATAGCATCTATATTGGATGCATAAGGTTGACCAGCTGTTTGAAAAGGAATTCTATGAGATGTCAGTATTTAAAGAAGTGGGTTTTCTTTTAGGGCTAAAAATATTTAATGCTGTTTTCTTCATCTTCCTCTTTCCACGTGTGTAATTCTGACTTTTCTGTACCTGCATTCGCAAACATTCAGTATTCAAGAATAAAACACAGGCAACAGAAGTCTCAGACAAAATGAATCTGCTTCTTTCATGACCCAAGTACAGACTCCACTCCCTTAATGGCAGATTTACTCTGAAGTAGCTCAGCTGTTTCAAACTACTTATTCTAAATTTGAATTAACAAAAATGGAATTAAGTTGTAATTCACAAAAAAAACCCCAACCCTCCTACAGCCACTTAGAATGTCACTTAGACCTCTCAGGTCCACTGACATATTTTCAGAGGGTTTTTTTTTTCCCTAACTACTTACTGAAATTGTATTCCTTCATCTACAACAGAAGGTGATTGAAACACAAACACTATTTTAAAATACTAGAGAGATGCAGTATATGCCAGCAAAATATTTAACCAAATGAGCAATACTGTTCACAATAATGATGCCATTCATAGTTCAAAGTTAATTCATATGCAAGACCAGAAAATGCCTGGCCGTAGCTGTTCTCCTTTATTAAACATAGCAAAGCCACTTCTGTACCCCATAAAATCAAATATTTAAGTCCCAACTGTCAGGATTACACCTTTTGTGGTGAATAAATAATAATAATCACACATCTTATTCAACTACATTTAAGCTAATGATATGAAAGGTCTGCCAAAGTTTTACCGAGAAGCCCCAAACACTTTCCATGTGATTTTTGACCTGGAAGTCTGTTCTAAACATCAAACAAAAAAAGTACAGTGATTACCACTTGCCTTTCTGATGGGCTTCTCTGACAATGCCATAGCAAGATCATAAACTCTCTCTGGTTAAGTTAGGGGGAAAACAAGTCCACTTTAAAAAACTCTAACATGTAGTAAAAATGAAGATTCTGGAAAATGAGCATCTTGAATCAGTGTTTCTTTTTAAATGTTGCCTTATATTTAGCAAAACACCTGAGTACATGCATTGCTTTTGGCAGCTTAGAAAATCCAATAGAACTGGTGAACCTACTTGCATGTTTAAGTTAGGACCACTCTTGATTTCTTTACTCAAACAGGAATTGACGTGACTTAGAAGAAACTGAACAGTCTTCAGTATGCTTGAAGAGATTTATCACTAGCACTTAAAAGTACATTTTTATATCATCCTCAAGAAGGCAGGAAATACAAAGCTAGACTTTGTATCATCCACAGAAATCAAAAGATATGTATTAATTACATTAAGATGGTGTTATAAATATAAATAATTGTGTATGTATTCAGATGGTTGCCTTTAGAACACTCACTCCACATGGCTAATTGGACCCAGCTGTATGATCTTAAAGATGCAGTAGGACTATGATAGATTACATCAGCTGGGGACCTGAACTTGCATTCTTATAACCAAAAAACTTCCCTAAGAGAACACTTTTAGAATAGAATTCTCATTTATAAGAGTTTATTCATGTGACACTAGTTGAATATTTGAAAATAAACATCTAACTGTAGCTTTAGCAATGATTATAACCTCAGCCATTCATTAGAAAAAGATTACTAATTGTGTTAGGTGACAAGGCAGACAAGCATTAACTTACCGACCACTTCGTCATCTGGCTGAAAAAAGGTCACCTTTCTTCCAACTCATGAAGAACATGAAAAGGAGAAAAAAAGGTACAAAAACCAATGTTTATAGCTGAAATGAGAGCACTGTTTATCACTAGCTCACAAAACTAAAAATACACCCTGCTAGTGAAAAAAGCAGTTTTTCTATTAAATATGCACATACCAAAACCAAAAGTTTAATTCTTTGGCACCACATCCACAAACAGTTACATGCAAGTACACACACGTATACGTGTTTGAAAGATCTAGGCTTTATACTACGCATCAAAGGTGGATATGCCAGAGAAACACTGCTGAAATTCCAGAATGTTACTTGTCTCCACTATTCCAACTAATGATTTTTACAAATAAATCAAAGATTTTTATAGCATGTGCAAGTAATATCTTAGGATCTCAGTATATTTTATTTAGAAAGCTGCTGTGCAATATATTTTTAACTCTGAAGAGATATGCAGGAATTACAGTTCAGTTCCTTTTTTAACTTCCATTTTAATATCATTACTGACTTAGGGAATGCCTCATTAAGAAAGCAAATAATTCCTACTGTTAAAGGTGTACCATGCAAACAACATTTATGTGTTCTGGATTAAGAGACCTTAATTCTTGTTCCATACCCTCAACAAGTCAGTGACACTAACTTACCTTCCAATACAACTCCAGAAATTTCTCGACCAACAGGTAGAGGCTCCTTCTTCAGTTTAATTTCTGACAGAAGCTAAATGAAAATAGTAGCTACAACATTTTTACTAGGGCTCAAAATGTGCATATTTATTATCATCTTACAGTGTTTGATATTCACAGTAAGAAAGTTGGGCCATTACCAAAATGTTATCTGCAGGGGAAAAAAGTACACACATTCCTCATTTAATATTAAAAACTTCGCAGTGATTTTCTATATTTAAACTTAGCATACAAAAAAAAAAAAAAAAAAAAACAGAGTTATTAACAGGCAAGTCAAACTGTAACTTACAAATCAGTATGCAGAGGATGATAAAAGGGACTTACTGTAAGAGAACTCAGAAATGACAACTGATCTTTCTCCATAAATTAGGAATCAAATTACAGCTGCTTTTTCTTTAAAGAGATATGCAAGAATACCACATCAATCCTGCACCCTCTTTCTCAGCATTAAAGCCATATCCTCAGATGGCATAAATGGAATTGTGCCAATTACCAGCTAAGGCCCTGGCCTAGATCTTCAACAGAAACTGTAAACACCTCTAGCTTTCATTAAAAAAAAAAAAAAAAAAAAAAAGCAAATACCTTTGTATCTATCCAGCTCAGTGCACAAGCTCTAACTTGTACTTTCACATCATTGTCTCCTGTAGGAGGAAGGTTTTCCTAGGACAAATGTACAAATGTTACATTATACAATGCAACTTGAACATGCTAGTAGGATCCTTCTGAAGTTCTTGAAAGCACTTTTCCACAGTCTTTTTTTTTACATTGTTTCATAGTCAGAACAAGACTTTTTTTTTTTTTTTCTTCTCTCCCAATGAAAAGGGAACTGGTATCACAATGGATTTACAACACCATTTTGAGTACATGTATATAACTATTACAAACTGACCACTAGACCTTACTAAACCTCAACAGACACTGACATTATTTTTCCTGGGTTGTTTTTTTTCTGCAAGTTAAATATCACACCCTTATGTGAAGTAATTTTAGCATGTAATTACCCCACTAGTGTCTGCCTAACAAATAAAAGGAAGCAGATCTTTAATATTAAAACTATATTGCAAGAGTGATGGAGAATTTGAAGAGAATTTTGACATGGATGTGTAACATACTGTACTGGCAAACTTCCTGAGGTAAATATTCAAGTAGCCCAGATAATGTCAAAGAAAACACCAATTCTTATCAGTGCTGTAAGTCCCACAAATGATGGTTAGCTCATATACAAAAGTGTTCACTAATGAAGCCTCTCCTTACTATTCCCACTTTTGGTTTTAGAATTGATATCCGAAACTATTTTAAGTAGTTGAGTACTGCTACTTTAAAGAATTTAATTAACCAAGCTCAGCTCTGGACTGCTGATTCCACACAGCTGTTGAAAAGCTACCTCAGGTACTGGAGGCAAAATCATGTATTTCCATGTTCTACTGTAGTCTGCAGTGTAGACATCTGTTGGCATTGAAAGTGAAACATTTACCAGAAAGTCATGAGAGTGCTTTGTTTCTGCTTCTGATGTTAAGATACATTCTTAAGTGTTTAAGCTTTCTTTGGTTGGTTAGTTTTCTTTCTTAAACTTTTCCCAAGAAACAGCTGTTGCTTTTCTCCTAGGCTTAGCAACATGCACAGTAACTTCTCTCCACGGAATACTGAGCTGAACTTTTTCTCACCCCAGCTGAGTTAAACACTTGCTGTTCCTTTAAAATTGCAAGGCATTTTGCCAGTCAGACTGACCTCCTGCTCCTCAAACAAACCAAAGTGGGTTCCCACTTTTTGTTCCACAAAACAAGAAAAGCCATTAGACTGTTGAACTAATATGAATATTATACCTCTGGTTTAAAAAAAAAAAATAATCTAAGGGACTTACATAATTTATGTAAATGTAACATTATATTGTCTTTTGGAACTCTCCTTTTGCTATGCATAGCTCAATGAACCTAAGTACTGCTACAATGCACACTGTTTTTCTTTACAAAAGAATACAGGTCTTATGAACAAAAAGAATCCATTAAATGTTTGTGCTGTTAACTGGTTCCTGCCTTCATAATTTAAATGTGTCATTATTAGGAATTGACCAAGCACCATATAAGGAAGGTTTGCTATGGAAATTCTTCATCCAAGCTACTAACTTTTCATTATCCACCTTCTGTTCTATTAAGATGTCCTCAGCCAAATAGCTTTCCTTTTGCTCACTTTTTTTTCAATATTTATTTCTAT
The DNA here is from genome assembly GCF_000699245.1 of Pterocles gutturalis. Taxonomy (NCBI): domain Eukaryota; kingdom Metazoa; phylum Chordata; class Aves; order Pterocliformes; family Pteroclidae; genus Pterocles; species Pterocles gutturalis. The sequence goes on from NW_010109592.1 coordinate 22,821, forward strand.
TTAAGATGAGGATTCCATAGTGCCGGCCATTACAGAGACATCTGCAGAATCAGTTCCTGTCTGAAGAGATTTAAATAGGGAAGTAGGCAGACAAAGTCTCTGCACAGAAGTGCAGTTTCGAGATCTGCTCTAGCTTATCTAAGACTGTACCCGAGCTGTCTGGCTCACCTATTACCAGCATCTACATATTCCCATCCCCTCCTTTGTGTTGGAACTAGCAATCATGGAGCCATCACAATTATGTGAACTAACTTGTAACAAATTACTAGTTTTCACCTGGGTAAGTAAGCTGATCCATTTCACCTTATAGCTACATGACTCCTAAAACCATTACAAGAGAACAAAAATGTGCCACTGAAAGGTGAACAAACCTTTTCAGCAAAAGCACAATTTCACAATCTGTTTAAGTAGATCTAAGGCTGCACGTTGGTTATATCAAAATCACCCATCTCATTGCATCCTTCTCCTCAGGCAGTTTGTTACATGTGCTTCACTACTGGGACTTTGCAGCTGCTCAAAAAAGTGTCTTGCTAGTACCATATTGTTTCACTTTGGTATATGGCTCATAGGTATATTTAGGTATCTATATTATAGAGGTATACCTAGGTATCTATAGTAATTTATTATGGACCTATAAGAAATTTAAGAACACAGGTTCACATCCTCAAAACCAAGTAAGCATTTTTCTACTGTTCAGACACCCATAATGCATTGATATACACTCACTGACATCCTGTTTTAGCCTTATGCCAGAATCTCATGTGTACACACTTACCCCATTTATGTCTACACCAAACTGACAAAGACTCTTTAGTACAATAGTTTCAGCTAAATTTGACAGAAAAATAGTTGTCTTCTTCTTGTTCCTCTGAGTTGTAGGAAAACAGGTAGCTAGACAAAGGAGACCTATCAACGCTTCTGAGAAAAAGGCTGCGCTGGGATCTCACAAAGAACTCACAAGAGAAAAGAAAACAACAGAAGGAACACTTCAAACACAATAAATTTCTCAGACTATATTTCTACTTTTTCAGTGACCAGAAGATCCACCCAGGAGATGTGAAACCATATGAAGCCAGGATTCACTCGTTATGCCTGCAAAACCTGTTTTTAAATATGGACACCAAAACTGCAGAGAAATCTAGCACTGGTCTTACCAAGTGCTGCATGATAATGGTAATATACACCTACCCTATTTTAATTTACCCACCCGTAGGTGCAAGGATTTACACCAGTTCTACACTACAGGAAGGTTAGGTGCTTCAATTCCCTTGTGGCATTCAGCCATGCTCTCTTCCTCTACTGAATGATTCATAGGACTGTTATGAGTAGAACTCACTCTTTC
>NW_010109592.1:24193-25076 GCF_000699245.1 Pterocles gutturalis
ATGTCATTTCCTCTCCAGGTGAATTCTGCTGACAATACAAGGCCTTCATAGTGATCTGAAAAAAGGAGATAGCAACCAAAGTATAATACATGTAGTACCTATAGAGCAAACAAATAACTAAAGCTTTACATTACACTGTGAGCAGAATAGCAATTGTTTGCAAGCAACACAGGAACTATGAGTCCTTCCAACACATAAGCTCTAAAACAGATTAACAGATGAGACAAGATATGGTACTATATGCATCAGTATTGTTGGCCATAATATAGGAAACAGAAAAGAAGTCAAAGAAGTTGTGGATGCCTCATTCCTGGAGGTGTTCAAGGCCAGGTTGACTGAAGCTTTGAACAACCTAGTCTAGTGCAAGGTGTCCCCGCCTATGGCAGGGGGGTTGAAACTAGATAATCTTTAAGATGCCTTCCAACCCAAACCATTCTATGATTCTATGAAATACTAGGGACTGAGAATGTACAGCAAATCGCAATGAATTATACATAGGATTTACCAATTGGGGCTCCAATGCAGTAGGTGGGTTGTTTGTCACCCAGGCTGGAAGGCACACAATTTGACTAGCTCAGACAAAGGCAGTACAAAGGATGCTATAACCAGTGCAGGAATACAAGGAACCTTACATATGACTTCACTAAAAATCACAGCTTGGGTTTTTGGTCCCCTCTCCCAACTTGACATATGTTGGCCTTGACAAACAAGAGCCTTCTGGACAGAAAAAAAAATAATTTAAAAAGACTTCGCTTCAAGTTACAGGAAAAAAGAAAAACCACCGAGCAGAGAGGCAGAAACCCACGCGGCCATACTGTTCCCTCCGGCAGCTAGCGCCAACACCTCCCGAGGTTGGCGGGGCCGCCCTGAGGCACCTCTCCTT
>NW_010109593.1:0-5098 GCF_000699245.1 Pterocles gutturalis
GGAGGGGCTGTGGGTCACCAGCTGCTCACACACACAGCTGATGGCGGTCTGTGGAGATCCCATGGAGGCGTTCCGCCGCCGGCCGTCCCTCACTCCTCCTGCTCGGTAAAGCCCCTGAGGGACTGGCTGTTCACCTGGAACTGAACGCTTTACTTTTTCTAAGAATCTGATTCATTTTGTATGTGTAATGTCGACTAGTTATTATGAGCTGTGAATTTGCCGCACCTTTAGGAAAGAGAAGTTTAGTTGTTGCCAGGATGTCTCACAGGCAGCAGCTTGAGATGGCCTGTGAGCAGAGCCTGGCGGGCTCGCTCTGGAGGCATGGCCTGGGTGTCTGGAAGGCAAGGGCTGGTTCGAAGCACTGGTTTCTGTTCGGGAAGCGAGGAGGGCTCTTGCAGAACTGTTTGTGCCTCTCTTGGCCGGTTTGGACTGTGCCAAGCAGCCCTGCTTTCTGTCTTCCCTCAGGTGGAGATCCTGTGGTTCAGTGCATGTACATCCTCAATGTCTGAGGTTTGGTTTGGTTTGTTGCCTTTAAATTTGTTTTTAGGGCTGAAATAGGAGGGAATATGTTATCTTTGCACATCCCATCCATCTCAACTATACATGTAGGACTGTGGGGAAGAACTGCATTTCATTTAACTGTCCAATACTTGTACCTAGCTGTTTCATCTGCTCAAATGTGTGCTTACTTTTAAACTTTTATAATTGCTTTGCAGAGCATTAGTAGAGACGCTTCCTGTGTAAAAAGATCTTTGAACCATGATGATAGGATTTGGTAGCTGAGGCTTGCTGATGAAGTTTGTATAAAAAACAGACTACAACTGCTAGATTACCTGTAGGGGAATAGTAACATGTACTGGTTAGAGAATGAGCCTTCAGATTAGTTTCATAATGTAAATTATTAAGTTAGGTTGTTATAAAGAAGCTTCCAGAAAAAATTACTTGACTGCTCAGTCCTACAGGGCATGGAAGAGCTGGATATACTGGAATTTTGTTAAAGTATAATCCAATGGACTGTGTGTACTCTTGGGAGTTGTGGGTGCCAATGATGCGTTAGTATCCTCAAGCACTACTCTTAGAATAACACTTTTAGTTTCTTCTGTTTTATGTGAATATAATTGTGATGAGTATTCAACAGATCTGAAGGTGGATAGCATCTTTATGGCAGCTTTATAAAAGGCTTTAAAGCAGTATTTTTCTACAGCTTGGGCTGGAAGTGTCCCAAAATTATGAGGATGAGCTTCATTAAATCCTATAGTGTTACTCTGAGACAAAATGTTGCTGTCTTATTTTGCCCTTCAGCGAGGAGAACAGCACCCATATTGTCCATATGGCATCCAGTTGGCCATATTGTCAATGTGAAACAGGGAAAAAAGGCAAAATTAGCCCTTGGCAATACCTTTCTCTGAGGTTTTGAATACTGCCTTTAACTCTGAATACTAACTAGCTCGTTAGTCTTTTGAAGAGGGTCCTGGATAGTAGCAAACAAAGTTTCTGGCAGAGTTGGCTATAATATTTGGACTAAAATGATGTTGATTAGTTCACTGTGTATACCTAGAGTTCTACAGCATCAGTAAGACATTGTGCAAGCTTGGAGTTCCCTTTTTTTTAGATTTACAAATTTCCTGCCTGAAATTAATGTGGTTCTACATGTAGGAAGAACTGAATAAACTTAACAAAAAGCAATGAACAGAAGTAATCCAGCCAAAACAAATAAGTTAGAAAGTCTGAAAAGGAGATGTGTATTGTCCTGTCACAATATTCTGCCTCAGGTAAGCAGGTGGAAGAGAATAAAAGCCAAAGCAAGCTTTCATTCACGAGGTTCGAGTTCTTTGACTTGAGAATGAAAAATGTGGAAGGTTGTAGCATTCTCTAGTAAGCCTGTGAAGACTTTGTGCTGTATCTGTCCTGTCATAGGCTTCCAGGGAAATTTGCATGTTTCAGCTGAATTATAAAAGTTATTCCCAGCCCCAGTTTCTCATCCTGAGAGGTCCTCCATTCTGGAAGTGTGTCTGCTACAGTAGATGTCTGCAGAAGATTTACTAGAAATCACCGTGTACTGACAGTTACGTCTGGTGATGAATTTAATTAAGAGACACCTGTCGGGACTATGTCTATTTTCCAGCCCTTTTCAAACTCTGTTTGTGTACTCTGAGTAGTATCTGTCCCTTTGTGCATCCTAAGCAGAAGTTAGCAGCAACGGCTGTGTGTGGACACCCGCTACGATCAGGAAGCAGATAAATTCTTCCTCTTGGTTTGTGTAAAGTCTGCCGAAAGATTTTCTGTCAACTTGGATCAGCTTGTTGAGTGACTACCAACTGAATTTTACTTATGAAACTGATGTGAAATAATGTTTGGAGAATCATCAAGCAATACAAAAACAATGTGAATGTACAGAGAAGGAAAAATACTTCCAGAATTAATTCCCTCTCCAGGCAGAAGGTTCTGACCTTTTCTCTGGCACTGGCCATACTCTGCGATGAATGTTATTGCACAGCTCAAGGCTGTTTTTTCTGCTGCGTCCAGAAATGCTGGATGTTAAGCAAAACAAGTGCAAATTCTGGTATGTTGCCAGATAAGCACACTGTATGATTGCAACTCAGTCTGTGATGTCTGTTTCTAATCTGAGGAATTTGTTAACCTAGTAGAAGGCAGCAGTTAAAAATGTTCTCAAGATCAGTTGCTTACGCACCCTACTGGAAGAGAGAAAGTTTGAGAGGTGGTATCAGAGACCACAGTCACAATGTAAACTAACAAACAGATTTCACACCGCTGAAAGAAAGAATTTCTCTCCTCTTTTCTGCATGGATTTCTAAGGTACATGGAAGTGCGTGCTACATGATATACAATTCAAGACTTCAGATTCGGTCAGCGTTGCACCATATCAGTAAGGAAGCATAAAGCCAAATAGTAATAATTAGCTCCTGTTCTATTCAAAAGAAAAATTTCAGTGTGAAAGCCTCAGTGATATCCTCTCATTATCAGCTTCCTTCAGTTACTTTTCCAGATCTAATTCATATTGCCATTTGGAGGAGGTGTTGGATATCGGGAATCACAAGTTTAACTACAGAAGAGAAGTGAGGGAACCTCAGTGTGCTTCGTTGTAGTGGCCATCTCCCAGTAGATGGTGCCATTGTGAAATGCAATTTATTCTGAGAAGCACAAACTTTCAGCCATCTAGAGTTTCTGTAAACTGTAGAACTTCTAGACTTCTGTAAAAAAAAATAAATTTCTTTAGTGTTCTTTGTAAATATTCAAATCAGAGATAAAATTAATTTTTAATTTTTTTCTAGGGAGGTATAGAGTCACTTTTAAAATAAGGACAAACAATGCAAATGTCTCGCATTGAAGAGGAGACAATATACCCTGAAAATATATGTAGAACAAACTCAATTCATTCCCAGTTCCCCAGGGATTAGTCTAGATTTGTGAAAACAGCTACATTTGTTCTACTTCTATTATCTAGGAGTATACTGAAACAGGAAGTGATAATTAAGCAAAGTATTTCACAGTTGTAAGGAACCTAAATTACTATAAGCACCAGGGATTGGGGGATGAGAAGTCAGAACAGCTTTTCTATTCCTGATTTAGTCACTGGGAAGCTTGTGTTGACTTCAGTATAGATGGACACAGATCTCTGAATTTTTATAATTTTAAAATAAAATTTAGAAAATCCCAAACATTTGTAGATACACCTCTATAGCAATTAGCTGTTTTTAAAACCAAATAAGTTATACAAGGAATTATATGGAGCTTCCGTTGTCAGAGACAAGATTTAATGACCCCAGAATGTTGTGTTAAGAGAAATGTTTTGTCACTAAATCAGTGAGATAGAACTTGAAGGAAACACATGTAGAAACTTAATCTTTTCTGAAGAAAGTGAAAGTCCCATCAGCAACTGAGCATTTGCGACCAGGAGACAAAGTTAGAGGCCTCGGAAGATTTGCTGGAATCAGCGTGTGTTCTGTGAGGACGTCAGATATCAGTCTTAAAGATTGGCATTGCGGTGTGCTCTTTACTGTCATGCCAGCCAGCTGGAGAGCAAATGAAAACAACAGCTGAAATGTGGTGTGAACTCTCGCTTCCTTTCCTGTCATAAGGGACTGGCTGAAAACGTGGTATTTGCAGAGGGAAAAAACTGAACATCTTACTCAGCATTTTGCCCTTAGTTAGGAAAAAAGGCTTTGCCTCTGATTTTAGGCAAAGCTCTGTTCAGATGACAAAGCTGATGGTTTTTAGGAAATGACATATTAAGCAAGTAGCAGAGGACCCAGCCAGCAGAAACAAGGATCATGAATTCCCAGATGAGCACAACTTGAATGTTTAAGGGTCCGGTTCCTGGGGCAGTAGGTTAAATGTAATGATTCTCATAGGTTTCAAATGGCATTGCATCAGATTATAGTGACTATTCTGTCTGCCTCAGAAGGTGTGTTGCATTTTTGAAGTCAATCCTACTTTTCCCTGAAATATAAAGAACTTTATTCTGTCCCTATTATATGATGTATATTGGAATAACTTTGATTTTATGTATTTCAGAAAAACATATATTGAAAGATTACAAGATGATTGTTAGGAAAATATGTGGCTGTATTACTGGCACAGGTACTTTTAAGTCTGAATTCTTTAAGTCAATCTGATTTCCAGTTTAACAATGGGAGTGGTCTCACGCCATTCTTTTGCGTTCAAAATGCTTTTCTCCCAAGTTTCATGATATTTTGGCTTAAATTCCTGCAGTTGACTTTACTTGTTAGATTTTGGTCAATACAAGCTAGATTTTCCTCTCCTGGGGAATGTTGAGGGCTTATCAAGAATATGGCAGTCTAGTCAGGCTGTGAGATCTTATAGAACATCCTTCAGTTGAGAGTGACATCTCACAACAGCCTCAGGTTCCAGCACCATTAAACCTTACTCCTGACCTAGTTTATCCCAAAAACTGACCTTTCCACCCGAGTTTCAAACTAGCCTGGTTCTGAACTCAGCCATATTGGCTCGCTCTGAAGGCTCTTGCCCCACACTCACTTTCTCCTTCCCTCTCTGTGGCCTTTGTGCCCCCGTGGGAAAGACTGGTGTGGTTTTGTTGAGCTTTGTATGTCCTGCT
>NW_010109593.1:5115-38563 GCF_000699245.1 Pterocles gutturalis
AAAGGGGCAAATCTCCTTCCTTCCTATTTTTTATTATCAATAGCAAACGTTGATCTACCTTTGTTCTCCGCCCGCCACGTATCCTCCTCCCCTTTTCCTTTGCCTGGCTCTGGAGGCCATTGTTGGCAACCAGCCAAACCATCGGTGTTTTGTTGGTGGCCTATTTCAAACAGACTGGATTAGGCAGAACAAATACTATTGGTAGTTAACCAGCTTACTTCTTGGTCATAAATTGCTGTGACTATTGTGCCATTCCATACTCTCTCCCTGCAAAATCATCTGATAGATGCTTGTTCATATTGCCAATAGATTGTTAAACTCATGAGTGTTTCCCTCCTGTTTCCTTTTGCAAAATACCATGCTTATGTGTGTAATGCAAGCATTAAAGTACACTTATAGCTTTAATCTATTGGGGCTTTTTTGAAAAATACAGTTTTCGTTGACCCCTGGAGAAAAAAAAAAAGAGTTTAATATAAACAGGAGCTTATGAGAACTGTATGTCTTATTTATAGACTTCTGTGAATGTATTTAGTGTTGTTTTAAGCAGTGTTTTAACAAGCCTGGAAAATGTTGCTGGAAGGAAAGCATCACCTCTGTCTACAAAGGGAAGAAACTAAGGGATTAAGAGTTGAGCACTCAATTTTCAAGAATCACTAAATCACTACTTAGGGAGTTGTGGGAGCCACAATTTGAGAAACACTTTTTTGAAGGGCATGATTTCAACTCACTTTATCAAGCCTATCGACTGAGTCAGTGTTAGGGCTCGAGTGGAATGACTTAAGTCTGACTTAAATGTGGACGGGTAAACCAAGAAAGGAATATCCTGAACAACTGAAAGGTACTGAATATTGAATTCCTAAAAGTTACAGAGTAAACTTTTTCTGTAAAAATGAAATTGGTGCTTAAATCTGCCAGTTCTGCAATGTCAGATTATTTAAGATTAAAAGCACATTCATACAAAATATTATAGTACCAAAGTAAGAAAAGGGAAGAGGAGAGATATGTAGACAGTATCTCTGTAATCCTCTTCCTTTCCATGTTCTGCCATCTCTGCCATCCCCTCCCCATTTGAATCTCAAGAAAGCGATCATGGTCATGCAATTTTGGATAATTATTACATTTTACTTTTTTTCACAAAAGTCATCTTCAATCAAAGCTGATGGCTACTGATTTGCTTGTGTTTAGGCTTTCTTTAAGCTTTTTACTTTCTTTAGGCTTTCATCCATAATCAGGAAAAACCCACTCCATTTTGTTAAAGGAAGTTGAGTAATTAAAGTGTTCTGAATTTTACATCAGTTCCTTACTGTATCTCAGGCAGACCAGTGGAAAGTGAGGGCAAAATGCTGCAGCAGAATTTGTTGCAACTTCTCCTCCTCCTCTGATCACATTTGCTCAGTTTATGCTTTCAGTGTTTTTGGATGCAGAATTAGTCCTCTCTCATTTCAGGTTGGCTGTCATATTGTCAGGCTACTTATACCATTGCAAAAAATGCTTGCTCCAGGGTATTCTCCATTTCAGATTGTGCAAGTGCTGCTGCTTCAGCTTTCTGCTGAGAAATGAAACTCCAACTGGTGCTTTTCTTGTGGGGTTTCAGTTTTATCATTGTGTATGTTTTGCACCGTCCTATCTATATAAAATAAAATTTTGTGCAGTTCCATGTTTTTGATATATGATGGCAGTAGGAGAGGTCCACCTGTCAATATTCCAGTCTAACACAACAGTAGCTATGGTTTCTGAGATAATTTGAATGTCTTGTGCACCCTTGTGTACCCCTATGTGGTAAAGCTGTTCTTTGCCACACCAAAGATGAGAGAATTAGAAGTGGAGGCAAAGGGGGAAGATGAATAATTATACACGTATTCTCTGTGTCAGGATGAAGGGAAATATTTGCTCAAGGATCTGCTGAGGTCAATTTGTTTTCATATATGGTTAATCGTGACTTAAAAATACCCGTATTGACAGGAACTACAGGATAAATGTCATTGGAACTTCTTGTTTTTTTAATACACCTTAAGAAATTAAACAAAGCAAATGCATTTGGTGGCGCCCTCAGGAAAAGTCCAGTCACTTCCTGAACAGCAATCTGCCTGTGAGCAGCAGATAGATTCTCATTGTTTGCCATTTCCAGTTTCCAGTAATGGGAACGATTACTTGATCTAGCCAGTTTCTGTGGAAGATCTGGGAAAACATATAAATTTTAATGGCAAAGTTTTACCTGTTTCCATAAAACAACAACAGAAAAAATATAACCTGTTTTTGGTACCTGGAGGCATCACCTCTGATGATGAATATTGTTTTATTTTGGAATTAAGTGTCTGTTCTTCAGGAACGAGATGTATCTTGCTCTTCTGGTGATTTTCTTGCAGTGTAAGTTTGATAACTAAATATCTGGGTGGGTACATGTGTTTCTGGTGTGTTTGGGGTTTGTTGGGGCTTTTTAATCTTTGCTATTACTGTCTTTCAATCTGTAAGCTTTGAAAATAACATTTCTTTTCATCTTTTTCCAGGTTCAGAACTTTACGCTCATGAGAGGGGTAGGTAATGATATAATTTTTTCACATACAAATTTAAAATAAGTAATTTAACTAATTCCTCCATCCATAGTAGAGTTTATCTGGATTTGCTGTACTATAGCTCAATACAAAATTTGGCCATGTAAAAAAAAAAAGAAAAAAGAAAATGTATTACTTGGTGGTATTTCTAGATATAGTGTTTAAATGACAGGTATGTTGCTCATACTTCAATAAACATTTTGGTGAAATCTTTCCTAGAGTAATTTGCTTTTCTGAGGCATACAAGAGATGGGAGAGGAAATTTAATTACTAGCATTTTGTTTTGGACTTTAAAACACCCGCTCATGCCCAGAAACAAAGAGGTAGGATAAAATTATAGAGTCTATGTTAAGGGCACTCTCTCTTGCTCTTTTTCTTGCAAAAGAAAAGATCACGTCTGAGTAGAGTACAGAACTTGTGTTCTGAAAGGAATGCGTTTACTTTTTACGTTATCATCTTGTTGACTTCTAGCACGTACACTCTGCAGACTTCCTTTTTTCCATCACTAGGGAGAAATGTTTGCTTCTTGTTGTCATGCAGTCTTGTCACATGCAAAAAACCTTACAATTTTTGTATTGGTTTTATGCCCAGAACTCCATCTAGCCAGGACAATTTGCAAATAGCTGGTAAGTGTATGTGGCAAGGGACTTCTTTAGATGCAGGGAAGTCTTCCTGCTCTAATAGCAAATTTCTGATATAAAACCTGTCCAAAATGGGCATACCCAAAAGCTGTGAGTTCTAAACGAAGGGAAAGTGAATGAACGCATAAATCTTTCTTTATACTTGTTCATCTAGCTGTGTGAATAAAAATATTAATTATACCAGGATTCTAATGATTATAAAAATGTAAGCTACAAAGTATTTATCATTGCTGAGGTTATAAACACAGAAGCACTACATATAAATGCTATTATAAACTTTATTTCTTAACGTGCTTATCAATTTTTAGGTTTTTTAATAGGAATATTGTATTCAGTGTATTTTTTCAGGGACTAACATATCTAAATTCTAAATTAATTGAGAGCATTGCTTCTGCGTATGATTCTGTATTTGAATTAATCAGAGTGTGATTGCTAAGGACTCCTGAGAGTATGTTTGCTGGACTGCCAACAATGTAGTTAGGCATGTACGTTTGCTTGCAGAACTTTAACCCAAATATCTCCTGTTATGCTCTAGTTGTCCTAAACTAGAGATTTAAGATTATCCCAAGCTTGTGAGTTACATGTTTACAGTGGAATTTGCTAAATGACATAACCCTAACCTTGCTTTCAGATAAAAAATACTGGGATAACTCCAGGGATTTCTGCTAATTGGGGATTAATTGGCTTGGGGTTTAACACAAGTCCAAGCAGGGGTTAACTGTCATTTTTCAGTTTCTTCAGACAAGTAGAAAATTTTGTTCACCTCTCAGATCTCCTGCCAATTTGAGGTGAAGACAACAAATAATGAGAAATATGGAAAACCAAGAAGTAGCTGCAAGCCTGTTCCCGTGTCGTCTGTGTATTTTAGGGAATTTAGTAGATTTGGCTGTGGGCATGGCCAAGTCAATGATTCTCTCAGTCCCCTGAGGCAAAGACCGCACAGATGGACAGTGTGTGCTGTGACAATCAGTAGTTGCCTCTAGCATCTCTGGGCAGTGGAAGGTAAAGCTGCTACCACTGTCAACATCTGTGAGATCTAACTATAAAAATTATAACACCCGCTACTAAGGTACAGTTAATTAATTTTTGTGATTAAAATGTAGCAGCTTGAAATAAAAGTATTATTTTGGACTAATTGAAAAGAAATATAACTCTTTTTTTTTTTCCCATCAAGTTTTTACTTTCAACGCAGTTGAAATCAAGGTTCAGCCATCTGCCAAAGTAAAGAATGGAGCTCCTATGTCAATTGTCTGCCATGCTGATATTAGCAAAAGTACCGATTTCCAGCTGAAGCATAATTTTACAGTTTTTAAGGATGGCAAGCGTGTGTTCATGACTGTATCAAACAAAGGAGATGCACAATATGAAATACCTATAGCTAGATCTTCAGATACAGGAGAGTATGAATGTACTGTGGAAGCAGGTGGAAAGACAAAATCGAGTAACTCCTTACATGTTTGGGTAACAGGTGAGTATTCCTTCAGACATGGCAGTTTTCTAAGATGCAAAAAGATAACAACCTTCCAGGGGAAATAATAATAGTCAGTCCTAGACAGGATATCTTGCAAAGTATTTTTTATCTATAGACATCACAGTACTTTACAAGAGTTTAGTACTAAATCCTAATGTTAAGGCACAGAAGTGAAATCACAATCCCAAGGCTACATGGCAGATCAGTGACAGTCAGGAACACAATCTGTGCCTTCTATGCCAACATCCCCTTTGTCCTGAGCCTCTGTTTCCTAGAGTAGAGAAAATGTTATTTGTGAAAGCTTGTGCCTATAGATCATAAACATGATGGGGGGCAGGTAGATTACTGGAAAAGCTGGAACTAATGTATAGAGATTCTCACCTTGTGTTAGCCATTGCCAAGGCTACTATCAACTGTGGACTACTTTTGTAGACAATGTTACATCAGTCTTAATTCTTTCATCTCTTACAAGAACAGGGGCCACCTCCATCTATACTCTTTCTAGCCATGTGTTCTTGACTGCACGTGACATTTTTCCCCTTGGAAAAGGAACTTGGAAAGCACTCATTCAGCATTAAATACTTACAGGGTTGTGCAGGGCCTGTAATTTTTCTTCAGAGGCCTGCGCCTTCAGGTACCGAAGTTGAGGTGGCATTTAGTTTCTTGCCTTGCTCATTTCTGAGTGGCAATAGAAAACACTGAGCAGGAAGTGGTCCTGCCTTCAAAACAGCAAGTTTTATATTTCACACGTTGCATCAAGATTATATTACCTTCCTGAGGGATGGTTTGTTCTTCTGAAGGTGCCTTGCATGCACCCACACATCAAAGGAACTGTCTTCAAAAGCTCAGTTCTTGCAAATTATTTACATCTGTTCATTAGCATAAATCACTACCACAGTCATCAGAGATAGTGTTTGTTTCAGCATTATGCAATGTTCTATTTCTCTTCTTGTTTTCTCTTCTAAGGAATGACCAAGCCAACCCTGACTGCTGAGAAAAATGAAGTTTTAGAGGGTGAAGTTGTGAAATTACGTTGTGAGCTGCCAGAAGAAGTACCTCCTTTATATTTCTTTTTTCGGAAGATAAAGATGAATTCAACACCTCAAGAAAAACATGTTTTTGAACCATACAGAAATTTTTCTGTAGCGGAATTTTCTGTTGAAGAGGGAGATAATATTTTACAATTTGATTGCTTTGGTAGGAGAAACGTAAAACTTGAATTTGAAAACTCAGAACACAGCAACAAAACACTTGTTACAGTCAGGGGTAAGTTGCTTAGCTTTTCTTTTTTAAATTTTTTTCTTGCTATAATTAAAAAGTTGGGTCATGAGTTTATATGTATTCTTTTGCAGAACCATTTATAAAGCCTACTCTGAATGTCAAGCCCTCAAGTAATATTACAGAAGGAGACAGAATACAGTTCGAATGCTCAACTATGGTAGCCCGAATGCGTGACATTGAAATCATACTCCAGAAAAACAAAACAATACTGAACAGCGTACGAGATGAGAAACTTTTGAGATACTCTGCCGTAGCTACTTTAGAGGACAGTGGTGAATACTTGTGTAAGGTGGAGCAAGGGAGAGCATCAAAAACCACCAAACTGAATGTTGTTGTGGCAGGTAACACCTCTATTCATCTTAGATTTTGCTCAATGGATTAAAATTTAAATTTGGTAGAACTCAAGATCCAAGTGTAACCTCCAGATCCAAGTACAAATTTTCCCTAAGTTAAAGGCTAGTTAGATTTAGGTTTCTGATTTTTGCCTGCCACTAATACTTTCCAACTAAAATAGTACTTCAAATAACACATATGAGGAGTGGTTTCAAGTGATTGCTAAGTTTCTGTTTTCCCTGAAAATATAATTATGTCAAAATAACATGATTGGTTTTTTCCCCGAATGTAAACTTTCACTATGTCCTTAATTCTGTATATATTTGGGGTAGGCAGTCATATACTTTTAGGCTAAATTTGAATGAATTTTTTCTCTTCTTATTTTGCAGAGTTATTCCCCAAGCCAATATTGTCTGCTTCTATGAGTAAACTGGATGAAAATAAAGAATTAACTTTGAGTTGCAGCATTAGTGGTTTTCGGAAAGCGAACTTCTCTATATTACGGAAAAATTCAAATGGAGACGTCTGGTTGAGAAATTCTAGAAACTTAACAATGAGAGTTAATGTGAATGATACTGGATCCTATATCTGTAAAGCTGAAGTAAAAGGAATAGTCAAGGAGAGCAAACCTGTAAGGATAAATGTTTATGGTGAGTTGATATAGAGGCTTAGAACCCAGTGGTGGTGGGGGAAATAAAAACTGTAAGCTTATAAATAAGCACATCTGTTTACAGAATCAGTCTCTAGTCCATGAACTAGCTGAGTGTTTTAAATTAATTTTTGTGAGATGTGCTTGTGATCTTTAGCTGTAGAGGATTTGGCCTATCATGATCTAATCAAGTCAGACTTTTCCAGGGCTGGCCCTAGGAGAAGGGAGTTAGCATGTCTTCCTTCTGTTCTCTTGATTCTGCTAGGTGCCAAATAAATTCTCATTCATTGCCATTCACAGGAGCTGGGAATGTTCTGCAAACCTTTCACTCATCAGTTTGATCTGAAACTTTGTCAATGTCTGCCTTGAATTCTTCCCCCTGACCCTCCAGGCAGAAAGCCATGAGAGCCAGATAGCTCTTCTTCAGAAAAGCCAAGTGTTTTGCTGTCAATACAACCCCCTCATCGGCACAATAATTATAAACACCCTAGTTTCCTTCCCTCTCAGGGAACAAGCACAGTCAGTTCTCAAGTCTGTAAAGGGGCATTAACTGGGTTGTGGCTCACTGTGCTGCAGAAACAGAGGCCCCTGATTAGGTGCTGCAGGATCCATGTCAGGTAATACACACAATGGTACTTGCAAATATGTTTCCTCTACAGACTTATTCCTTGGGTCAAAGCTCGTTCTGGAGTTTGGATAATCTAGAGCTGTGTCACTGATCCTTTTTTTTGTTTTCCTTTACATTCTCCTTGTATGCTATTTTATTCTAAGTCATATATGTTTTACTATGTTTTTGTTTTGTTCGAGTCACCCCCTGTTTCCATTCTCTCAATGCAGAAAACCTTCACAATATAGGCTGTGTGCGCAGCCTAGCTAAATATTGTATGTGTAAGTTTTCTACAAAATACTATTGTATCTTCCAGCCTTATGCAGTGTAATTTGCAACATTTTTTTCCTTTGTTCACCTTTTAGCTCCAGTCTCCAAGCCGACTCTTTCTGTTGTCAGTGGTTTACCAGAGGTGGTGGTAGGGAAGCCTCTATGGTTAATCTGTCGTTCAGTGATGGGAACACCGCCAATAACATTCACATTCTACAAAGGAAATGAAGTTAAGAAAATAGTGGTTAATGACACATATGCTACATTCTTGGATGAAAATATTAGACAAAATGACAAAAGAGGATACAAATGTGATGCTAGAAATAACCACTCCAGTGGTATGAAAACTAGCAATATTCTAAACATCACAGTCATAGGTAAGTCTGTTTAATTCTTCTTGTCTAAGATCATGTTTTGATTTTTGAAACTGTAGCAGGAAATGATGGACAAAGCAAAATGGATGTGAAATGTTTATAAATTTTTGCTCAGTTGAATTAAAAATAGTTGATGATCTGTATCACAGATTATTTGTCACTAAAATAAAAATCTTCATAGTAATCTGAATCAAGTTAATGCAATTGAGTTCATTTTAATGTTCAAACCAGATCTGACTTACAATCGCATAGAAGCTGGTTTAGTAAAATTAATGATTAAAGATTTTGGGACAAGATCCACTTTCTTCATGTTTGATTTTCATAGGAGTGGAGTAAATGTATGCATAATGATTTTGGAGTTAGTCTGTGACTTTACTCACTAAAATAACTGAACTAGCTAGATTCCTGGTAAAAGATGTACGTCTGTACTTTTAATAATCCCTCTAAATATGTCTGTTATAGTTGCAGTCCTCAGCAGCACTGAGCATATGCTCAAAACCAGAAGCTTCAGTTGCTAAGTAGATGTGAAAGTTGGTCTATTATTATGCCTTATTAGCAACTAGGAGTTACTACATACGAGCAGAATCTCTGATCTACAAATACATGTGAAGCAAAAAGGAAAAATTCCTCTATTCGTGAGGGAAGTTGGTAGTTAAAGCTTTAAAAAGCAGATGAATTGGAAGTCCACAGAAGAAAGCATGATGTTTGATATACACTGGGAATCTTAACAGTACTCCAAGAAGGGGAATCCAGTGAAAAAGCTGTGATTTGCAAGTGTGCTGTTGGCAGATAGGAAGAGAAACCAAAGCAAATAATAATTCAGTAAAGGCCACATAAGACCGGTGTCAGGTCTGATAAGCCTTAACACATGTGTATGGTTTCCCTGTCATTATGCGTGTAAGGGAGCATCTTGTCTTGTAGGATTTTTTAACCAGCGTACTGTGTTTCTGTAGATTTGTTTGGTGCACTCAGAGCCGCTGGTAGTGAGGCTTCATGTGACAGTTCCTGGTTTACGTCCCAGTGGTTCAAAGGTTTGACTCAAGAAAATTCTGTCACTGATTTAGATATGTTCTGTCCCCATCACAAGCAGTTTCCTCTGTGCCCAAAGAATTTATTTGTTAACAATAGTTTTAGCCACAAGGCATAAGGAAGTTACTTGGATATCCTGTACCCAAGATATGGATTGGACCTTGAATTTAATTTGAAAATCTAAGATAAACAATCGTAGACAACAGAGTATCTGTTTGAGCAGGCATACTGAAGCCTTCTGCACTAGATGAAGGTCCCTAACAATGTTACATGAAAGATATAATACAGATAGCATAAAATAGCATAACTCTACATAACTATGAATTCATAGCTACATAAATTGAGCTATAATTATTTACACTATTGAACTGCTGAGTGTATTATTTCTGAAAATTAAATAATCCGTAGGTTGGGGCTTAAGGGGCATCCAAAGGAGTTTAAGAAAACAGGCTAACTGACTTCTGTGGAATGGATATAGTTTCCTTCTGTTTCTGCTTTGTGTTTTTGTAGTGCCCTCTCTCTTTGTTTCTGGGTGTATAAAAATATTTACTAGAGGATGCTGTCTGTCAGAGACTGTTCAGAAAGATTAATACTGTGCATTGAGTTGCTGTTTAACTAAGGAAAATGGCATTAAAGCAAGTATTTCTATAATACAATATTTTGTCATCAAAGTTATTTCTAATAGTGCTAATATTTGTTTTCTTTGTGCCTTCCTCTGTAGTACAAACTTGGGCAGTATTCCATATGGAGAAGTGGAAGATGGCAGTGAGACTGTTTTTCTCTGCTCTGTGAAAGAAGGATCTTGGCCAATCCACTTCAAGATTTTTAGAAAAACTGATCGTGACGTGCTTGTATTTGAAACAAGTGAATATGCAGACAGAGTCATGTGGCGCAAGGAAGCAATGTACAGGCAGGACATGGGGACGTATTACTGCATGGCTTCTAATCGAGCTAATGTGGATGTGAAAAGCCGTCCAATAACCATCAGTGGTAAGCTGACTTTTATGATAAGCTGCATACTATGCCAGCGTGACAGGTGAGGTCGTGTTATCTGGGATGTTACTAAGTATAGCTCCCTTACTTGTTTTTGTTCCACCATTGTCAGGTTAAACAGAGAGATCCATTCATAAACAGAGATTGTCTAACTTACACAGAAAAGTTTAAGGGATGCTGAAAAGTCAAAGGAGCCAGATGCAAGCTAAAAGCAACCATTGTTGTACAGTGGTCACAAGGGAGAAGCTCACTAGTGAACTTTGCACGCAAGTTTCCTTAAAGTTCTTCCCCAGTGTATAAGAAGGGCAATTTTTAGTAAAATGAAAGGTCAGGAACTACAGAAGTTGATAATGATGACCTGTCTCTGTACTCTCTCAAACATGTCTTTCTTATTTCCAGTCATCTTAGCATCTTGGCAGAAAGGAGTCATTGCTGCGTTTGTCCTAATACCTATCGCAGGAGCAGTTGCTCTCACTTTATGGTGGTTTTTGTGTAAGAAGAAAAAAGGTAATGAATAGTTTCCTACTATTTCTTTGGTGATGAATATATTACAGTTCAAAACTTGCATTTTTTTCAGAAGCAAAGGCTTGTGGGGATGAGGCTTCAGGAGATGACTAAATACGGTTTTAAAAAAATAAAAATCTACTTTAAAATGTCAAGTGCCCAAATCAAACTGCAATTGTGCTGAAGCTTTCCAAGTATGTGTCCCTGCCCACGGCAGGGGGATTGGAACTTGATGATCTTTAAGGTCCTTTCCAACCCTAACCATTCTATGATTCTAGACATTGGGCAGAATGGGAGCATCTACCCAATGGTGCTGGGAAGGCATTAGTGAAGCAAAGGGTATTGGAGATAGGCCAGAATTGCACTGTTCTGGTGCAATCCTACATCAGGAGTTCACTCCCAGGCAGACATGGCCTGAGGAGTTTTTTCATCCCTTGTAGAGCTATGACAATTTGATTTGGGGTCCCAACTCAGGCGTAATTGAGGTACTTCTCTAGTCCTCATGAAACAAATTTAAGATTATTAGGTTGTGGGGTTGTTTTTTTTCTCACCACACTGTAATACAATTGCACTTAGGGGTTTGTCTTTTATCATTAAGGTATTCTTTCAGATCTTATTATTTCAGAAAATAAGTAGATCTGGTTTAAATTAAAATCCTGTGATATGCAGTACATTGCAAAACATTTGGGGAAATCTGAAATATCTGTATGTCCTAGACTGCTTAAATTGGTCAGGCTAAAGTCTGGGGTTTGGGATCTTAGGTTCTCTGTGAAATAGATGTTTAAGGGACCTGCATGATAAACGGGATGCAAGACACTAGGTAGTTAATTTTGTGATAGCCAAGAGAAATTATTTTGACTTGGGTAGATAATCACTATGGTTTTGTTTGGATTTTTACTTTCAAGTTCATTTACTTGTGCAGTCTATTAATAGATGCTTTTCTTTTTCTCTGTTAAGCTAAAGGACCATCCATGGAGATGTCTGGGTAAGATACCTTGCTTTATGGTAATGGTGAAGTATTTCTGTTTAAAGGGCTGGAGGCCTTCCACCATATGAATATAGTTTATTATGGCACACACCTGCAAACAATAGATGGTTGTGTTTCATGCACCACCTGCAAACACAACAACAGGATGAGGAAATACTCTAAAAATAGTAAAAAAGGCCTGCTGAGAGAAATAGAATGTCAGGCCTGCATTTGAACGCATTTAGATATGGAATTAAAAATACAGAGATCTTAAAGAAGAGTAGTGCAAGAGGGGCCATTTTTGACCTTAAAGTTTACTTTTGCTTCTCTTAAAGACAAAGACAAAATTTTTATTAGCTTCAATAGTTAAGAATGTGTGGTAGTCAGCATAGACAATGACTGATCTCTGCATATCATCGTGCTGTAGTTTTTATTGACTGGTTTTGGATAAGTACTTTTATTGATTTGCTTTTCAGTTCTGCCTTGACTACAAACTTGACAAGTGAAAAACTGACAAGACAACACAATGATGACTACTATTCAGGTGGGATATTTTGCTGTAAGGCTGTTCGTGAGTTGGCTTAATTAAACATTTATTTAAAGTTTTGGACTCACATGGTTGTTGTTTGGATAGGGCCCAGTGTTTTGGGCATGCAGAGGAATGCCAGTAACATTCTCCCAAGTATCTTCTGTAATTTTGTCTTTGTACATTTTTTTTCTGAGCACATCTTATACAAAGATTGGTTCATAAGTCTGCTCAGACGCTTCTACCAGGTAATCAGTTAACAACATTACAGATGGAGAAATCATGGTAAAAGAAAATCACTTTCTGTTTTTGACAGTTTTGACACAGCTGCAAGAAAATTGTTTTGGAGAAGAAATTTGAGTTGTGTCATATGGTCCTGTGATGGAGCCACAGTATAGCGATGTTAACTTGCCATGACTGGGCACCCTTCATTCCAGGATCTCAATGCACTTTACAAAGACAGGTGGACACGTTGTTTAGAACACCTGATATAAGCAAAGTTATCCCTTGGGTATTTTTTAGCTGATTATTTAACAAGCCACATTCTTCCCACCTGTGTTATAAGAATGTCTTAGGTGTGAATCTAAAAGTAGAATTTCTTACATGTAAATAAACATAATGACAAGAGGAGTTGCAGCTGTGTAACTCATTTATTTGATTTGCTATAATAAATATTTTGTCAGCTCAACTTTTGCTTTAATATTTTAGGATCAGGTTATATTGAAGATGGTGAAAATCACATGAAATCATCAGATGACAGTAAAGGTAACTTCATACTTAAACAATAGATTCAAAAATTATTTTATGATTGAAAGTTGTAATGTTTTCTAATGGTAGCAGACAGCACTCAGTAGGTCCAGTCCTTTCCTTCCTGTCTTTGATAGTGGGGAAGACTCTTTCCTTTGCTGAGCTTAGTTCTTTTTCCTTACGTGCAAAATGACAATGACAGGACCTGTTTAACATCTGCATTATGAAGTGTAATTAGTTGTGCTGGATTCCAGGCTGTCTAATAAAGGACAGTATAAAAATACAACCTAGATTCAAAATTTTTAAGTTCTATACAACAAAAATTCAGACCTACTACAGATTTCTGCTTCTTTTACTTCTCTGTCCTTTTTTAATTTCTGCAGATCTTGAAATATTTAAGCATTAAACCTAAAAATAATCTGTATGAAGTCTGAACAAAATTACCTGCCAAATACCTTGAGACACCATGTGGGATATATATATATCTCCATTAGATCATGTCATCAAGTACTACATCATCTAGCACATTATATTCTTCAAGACTGGTGTTTTTAAGATATTTAGTCAAAAAATTAGTACTTAAATATGGGGGTATTGCCATCTGAAAGCATACTTTGTCCCATATATTTTTGTTTTATATCGATGTGAAAATATTCTCATGGGTTAGATGCAATTTCTGATGGTACATTTTGACTTGGTTGTTTATTGGACCATGAGTTGAATGATAGTTGAAAAGGCATCTAGGGTAACTAAAGATCAAAGTTAAGCTAAAATTCATCCAGAGCATGGAACTAGACTTCAACTTAAGCTTGTATGCAACGTAGGTGGCAGGAATTTCAAATTGATAATTGTTTGATGCAATTCTGAGTGTGCAGAGCAGCACTGTGCCCCAAAACTAAGAGAAAGGCGCTGCACTAAGTTAATTTCACTGGAAAACTTGGAAACAACCTTTGGAAACTCTAGCTCTATGACTCTTGTTTTTTCTGTTGTATTCTACCTCTTTCAGATAAAATGGGCTCTGGTCTAATGATCTGCACGTGTGCCAGAAATAAAAGGGTTCAATCCTTACCTACTGCTATTGCAGGAAGAATATAATTTAAACTTTGCTATTAACTAATTATGCCACTTTAAACACTGTTTTGTTCAGCTTTTGTTTTTTCCCTTCTCTCACCAATGCTCTTGGAAGGCTGCTCCAAAACTTTGCTGTTCTTATAATTAGATCTTTCTCTAATTTCCGTTCTGAAAAATCCACAAGCAGTTTTGCAGCATTCCAGTCTGGTTGACTCTTGTGGTTCCTTCCAGCCTTTACAGAAATCTAGTAGAAAGCCATCTCGACTCTAAGGAAAAGACAGAGTAGAAAGCAACAGCTGTTTTTTGTGACTGCTGTATCCAGGTAGCCAGTACTTGTCAGCCTAGTAAATCAGGTTTCTAGTAATTGTCAGGCTTTCTGTAGGCACTGTGTCAGAGAAGCATTTTCAGGGGGAAGATGGGTTGCCACTGTAGATGTCCTATGGAGAGCTTGAAGGGCAACATAAGAGAACAGTACTGAAATTGCTTATTGGCAAAGCAGAAATTAAGAGTATGAGAGATGATGAGGGAGACCATGAAAGACTTAGAGAAGGCTTTAAACATGAGAAAAGTGGGGAATGGGAAGTGTCCTGCCATAGAAGCCATAGAAAAGGAGGAAAAAGTAATGGCAGGGTGAGAAAGAGGGGAGAGAGAAACTGGAGCAGGAATAATACAAGGAATTATCTCAGATAATTCCTTGCTTCATTTGTGTTGTGCTGCTTTTGGAGGTGTTAAATTGAAAGTGAGAGTTTAGGCACAATTTGCACATCCCGCACTTTAAAAAATCTGGCTTGGGCTGGTCTACTGCCTTTCAGATTGGGATGACCCTTAGGAGTGGGTTAGCCTTAAAACTCAGCAGAGTAACTCACATCTGCCATAAGTAGGGCCTGATTCTGCATCTATCAAAGTCAATGAGGACTTGTCCATTAATTTCGGTGGCAGCAGGATCAGGCCCACAGCTCAAATGAAGCATACAGTCCTACAAAGAAACATCTTCTTGATATTTTTGGGGCAGGACCTGACCTTGAGAGTGCTGAGGTGGAGTACACTGAAGTTGAAGTATCAACGCTTGATCCTCACAGAGGTAATAAACTGTCTGGCCTCTATGGTTATGTTTTGGGAGCAACTCTGGGCATGTTCCTACTCCCTGCCACTGGTCTGATATTGGCACCTGTGAAAGTAAGAGCAGATTGTGTTTTGTCTGCATGCCAGTTTCATGCCAGTAGTGCTCCTTAATCTAGATGATGCTGTGACAATCACGCTATTGTTCATTGAAGCCCTTCTTCCCCTGGGATCCTCGCATGTACTTGCCCTTCCCATCCATGTGAGGTCTGTGCAGAGCAGGGCTCCCAGCCGTGGATCTGAGCAGAAGGCAGCCTTCTTGGGAATCTTCATGTTATAGAGTTCGAATTCACTGAGAGCCATTTCAGGTTAGTCACAGGGTAGGATAATGGAGAGAACAGAAAGTAGGGGAATTTCCTCCTTTATAGAGGAACCAGTTGAAGGGACAAGGCTGTAATTCACTTGTGATAGAGAAGGAAGAGGCCAGTGTAGAGTTAGTATCTCGGCCTGGAGACGCCTGGAGACCATCCTGGATTTTGTGGTACATCAAACAGAGAAATGAGAATATTGATGCCCAGATAACTGGCCACCTACCTGTAGTTTTATGGTAACAGTAACCAGACCTCATAGCATGAGGCTAAGGTACATGTCTCTGCAACCCTGAAGGAGAACTATACACTGAAATTCATTCTCAACACCCAAATGCACACTTCAGTCATTCTGTGTCATCTGGAGAATTGTGCTATCATTATGCCTTTGCACTGAAAGCTGTTAAATCTTTCAGAAATTTACAAATAGTTTCAAGTAGCTAAGAGTGAATAAAATGCATGAGAGACAGTTACACTATGCTCTAGCTTCTTTGCTTTAGCTGAATGAGAAGCAAACTGAGGAAGAAACAGACACATTTGCTTTTTCCTGGTAGGAAGGACCACTCACTTATTTCAGAGACCAAAGACATTATTGTTTAGTTAGTAATACAGATGTTTGGGCTAAAGTGCTCACTCTTCAAACCTGGCAGCAAAGCTCTCCTGGAACAGCCAATCCTCCTATTCTTTCTCTGTTTTCACTTGCTGGTATCATTCATCACAGTTTCCCTGGTGTTCTAAGCATACTAGTAATCCACCTCTGCTAAATTCGGCACTGAGATATCATAGTTGTTGTACTCTTTTCCAGAATAAGGCTAATAATTAATTGTTCCAGCTGTTTCTGAGCATATCTGTAAATATACGCTAGTGCATGATTATTTAAATTAAAAGCCCTATTAAATGCAAGATTAGCATCTCTAAGAATAGCCTTTTCATCCCATTCCTGATATATATCACTATTCCAGTATACCAGACTGAGTAATAAGATGGCATCCATGCTATGTAGACTGAACCCCACTAAACCGCAAACTACAGAATAATATTTAAAAGATAGTGCGTAAATGAGACCAGATTATTTTAACTGAATGCTGTGTCATGTAACTGGGGCTACACTGTCCAGCTCTTCTTTGGGGTAGTCATAGTGGAATGTTAATTTGATATTTAAAGAAGTGGTAATTTTAGAGAATGATTAAATTGAATATTTAGAGGTATTATATGCTTGACAAAAATATAGCGCTTATCTTTTCTAAAGCTTAGTTGTGCAAAAGGTCGGCAAAGCGATTTAGACCCTTTATTGTTAATCAGCGAAAAACAAAGGCCAGTGCTAAAGTAAGATCAGGAAATATCCCTGAAGTGAGAAGGGAGAAACCGCTAATCTTGGCTGAGTAGGAACATGCTCCTTCTTTTACTTTATAGCTGGCTAGTTATCTGCAGGGTGGCACCATTAGAAAGTTAGTGGGAACAAAATGTCAAATCACCCAAGTAATTTCTTCTAGCACATTTTTTTCAGTGCTGAGACAATTTTGGAAGATTAACAAAGAAAATAACATGGGCAGTGGCATTATATCACAATTTAATGAAATGGGTTAGAAAAAGCAAGCTAAGCAAATGTCTCCCACCCAGACTTTCCACAGAATCAACAGGAGTAGATTTAGGACAGTAATCCGCTTAAAAAAAAAAAAAAAAAAAAAGTGTTCCAAATGAAATGAGCTACCTCTCATTAAATTTCTGAGAATATTACTATATTACTTCTTACTTCACTGGAAATTAAGTTGATCATTTAAGCAAGAGTCCATAAGCATATGAAATGCACTTCAAGATCTTCAGACTATTTTGCAAAGAAAGTTCATGCCAAAAATGAAAGTTTGAAAGCCGTGATTAGGCACTCAGTGAAGTGTAACTCCTACTGTAATTGAAATTAATAGCAGTTTTGCAACTCAATTCTGTTGTGTTAGCTTCCAACATTTAAACATTTCTTAAGAAAATTTTAAAAAATGAAGTTAGCTTTGGAAAATTAGAATGTGGTGCCAGAGACAGGTTCTTCAGAGCGATGCAGGACAGTAACAGTCCTGATTCTGAGTCTGGCTGCAGACCAATATATCTGAATTATTTAAATGGTTTTTTAATAGGTGAAAGACAGGACTCTATCAAAAAACTTGACTTTTCTTTCCAGTTTCTTGCAGAGAGGGAACAACCATTTTCTTTTTTTCTTTTTTGACTAGAAAAATCTAACTTCTTGGTTTATTGAAGATCCACAGAAATTGGAGGTGATGTTGATAGAACTCTGAGGTTTCCTAAGAGACTCAGTTTAACTGAAATGAATTAATATTTCTAAAACACTTGAGATGTTTGAACCGCAAGCTCCTACACCCTGCCTGCGTAGGCCTTTACACCAAAAGAAGGAAGTGGTTTTAAATGCATGGAGTTCTGGAGCGCTTTGCTTTACTATGGCTGCCCAGGGATTCTTAATCTACAAGCATGCAAGAAATCAAGGAAATTGTTCTAATCTCCTACTAGCCATAGCTGTATTTACCCTGACCATAGAGAAACTGAGTTCTTGCTATTTTCAGGCCTTTAGACAAGGCTCTTCCCTATAGGGATAAGCATCTGTAGTTTGGTATCAAAACTCTGTGGATAGGTTTTCACAGATGTCAGGAAAATAAGGAAGAGCCTTTTGCTTTCCATCCCGTACAAGAGCAGAGGTTTACAGGGGCTTATTTGTAAACTTAAGTGTCTGAAAAGTATGTGTTTAAGACTAATGTACCCCAGCTGTGTCGTTGGAGGCACAAATCTTCTCTGTCTGCTTTTTGTCCTTACTTTCTATCTTTCCACAAGCCTTCTTAACCTTCACGCCTGCTACGTCCACCTGATCTCAGTGCACTAATGGAAGAGTCCATCACGCTGAGGAGCTGAGAGGAGACCTTTCCTGAATAGCACCTAAAGAGAAGCTGTGCAGTGTGAAATCTGCAAATATTATTCTGAGACATTTCACAAAGAACAGAAAATTAGATTATTTTTGTGCCCGCAAGATTTAATCAAGCTAGTTGCTGAAAGGGGTGTAGTTAGTCTTCCAAATGTTAGATCTCCTCAGGTCTAGGATCCCTAAATCCTTAGAAAAAAATGAGGAAGCTCTTCAAAGTGATCCAGAGAAACTGTTCTCTAATGGTAGATGTTTCTGTAAAATTAAAGCAGTATCAATATAAGTTGAGAAGATGATTAGAATGTTAAAGTCAAATTTAGAAAGGGAACCCTATTTTCATTATCATTTTTATACAGAGCGAGAGACATCTCACTCTCAGAACCTTATAGTCTGGGTTTGGGGGAGGGGGTGTAGCTGCTTTTTTGTACAGACTCCACAGGCTTATTGCTGCTTATGTAACTACTTCCTCTGAAAGTAAAACAGTGTGTTCTGTTTGTTTAAGGAGCTTTTCATAAGGCAAACAAAAAAAAAAAAAAAAAAAAAGAAAAGAAATTGATTCTGTGCCAATACATTTTCCAGCTCCTGTACAGAAGGGGACTGAAACAGTTTATAGTGAAATCAGAAAAGCTAATAATGGTAAGTAAGCTAGTGAAAAATTAAACACATAAAGGAAGCATTTGTGTAGAGATTAGGGATAAATTTGTGACTGAATAGTTTAGAAGACAAATGCCATAAAGAGAGGTCCAAGTCTCATAGGAATATACTGAACAGCAGATATGAAATCACAGGTGTTGATAAATTGTATAACACCTTTATGGTTTCTCATAAATGCACTGAGATTAATATTTGTAACATCTACTTCATCAGTGCATTTGCACTATATCTGCTAAGTAGTTTGGCCATACATCTGGGTCTGAATCCGGAGCTGAACAGGCCCTGTTAGGGTTTAGGATGCTCTGTTGTGCCATCTCAAACTGCTCATCAACAACACTTTTCCTTGTAGTTGAGCATGTTTGCCATGTGTTCTGAATTATTACACTGGTTTTGGATATAACCCCAGCAAATATCTAGAAAACCTCCAACAACAAACTCTAAAAACCTTTAAAGCAATATGATCACTTCAGTAGGGTAGGTTGTTTGGTTTAAGTACCATTAAAAATTGTCTCGGATTGTATGTGCCAGCCACTTTACCCTTCCACCTCCTGTAACACAGACTTTTGTGTGCGGGCATTAGCAGTTTACTGGCAATTACTGTCTATAAATGTTCTGCCAGTAATGAGTTCAGAGACAGTAGGTTAAAAGTGTTTCTTCATAGTTTGTCAAAGACTAAATCAGAAAGGATTTCCTTTCCTCTCTTTGTGTTAGAAAGTCTAGATTTGTAAGTGTTAGGGTTGTAAACTGTTCAGGTTTTGTCCGCATCCATGTTACCAACTGGGTTTGTTGTGTGCCATTTTAAATTTTTGATCGTTGTGTCTTAATTTGCTATTTTTCGTTTTTACTAGGGATTTCCCACCTGCTCTGACACAGTATTCTGTTTCTAGGGAATCTTTCACATGAGAGTCTCCAAGTACTTTAGAAAACATTACTTAATTTTCCCTTGTGAGGACTTATAAGGCAATTTTTATCTCCAATTTACAGCTGAATAAACAGATAGATTAGGTCATGTGTTTAAGGCAATGTGTTTAGAGAGTGACAACACTGGAAACAGAATTTCAGAATCCTGAAACCTGGCTTGGTGCTGACCCTATATGTCATACCTATTTTTCACAGCCTTGCAGCGAAAAGCAGAATATCTTTTACACTACAGAGCTGGGCTAGGCACTTCATGTAGGATCACCTGGACCATCATGACAAAAACCAGCTCATTTCAGGGCTGGACCCAAAGGCCACTAATGTTCTGAAACGTCTTCCAGGGAGTGTGAATTGGACCTGTAACACTCTGCAGAAGCTGATTGTATAACCCCTTGCTTGCCTTCTGCCAAGATGCGAAGCTGATTATTGCAGTTTCCATCATTCCTATTTTTGACATAACAAAAAGTGTTATATACTCAAAGGATGTTCTGTGAGTTGTGGTGTAAACTCAAGGTTGGTACAGCAGAGCTATAATTCAAAGCACTTAAAAGACTGTACTTGCCATAAAGCGGGAACCGTAATAAAATGCGATATGATTGAAAGACTGAGCTGAATTAGCTAGATGATATGCAAACGCCCCTAATCTTGCAGTCCACCTGCTTTTTTATGCATAACATTCTACAGTTTCAGTTATTCTTGGAAACATAGTAACAGTTTATTGTTTTAATCACGTCTATTTTTCCTGACTGATACACAGGAAAAGTGTTTCAAACAGATAAGCAGTGCATCACATAGCTATGCAGTTGCTTTGGATAGCTACATTGCAGTCTATTTAAATTTAACATCTACTGCGATTTTTGATAGGCTGTGTGATTGCAAGGTGGCAAAGATTAATGCAGTGGAGGATCCCTAGGAAACAGATCTATCTTCTTAAGTACTTTAAAATCTATTAATACAAATACATTAAAGGCCAAATGTGAAAGATGCTGGACATTACTAGTGGGTGCAGAAGTTAGTTTACCATTATGATCTTCACTACATTTGAATATTCTGAGATTTTTGAGCGTGTTCCCAAGAGTACAATCCAGTTCAGGAAGTTAATGTTTCAGACAGATGTGTCCTCTGGCGAGATTACATTAATTTGGGAACTGGTTTCAGCTATACAGTTTGACAGATTTAACACCTAAGACCTACATAACATTTTATTATTATTTGCTTGTAGGTAACTATTGTGGTTTGGAATTAATTGAGTGCTTCATAAACAATTTTGTCTTTTCAAGGAGTTGTCTGTGCATTCCAGAAATTTTGTCCACTAGAGAGGAAGCTGAAGAGCTGTCAGTAGTTGTTATGTCTGATGCAATTCTTTGTGACTGAGCTAAAATATTTTTCCTCTTCGTTTTTCTGATGGGTCTCACTGCAGTCCCCAGTAAGACAGATGCCACGTCAATTACCAACTTCTCTTGAATTTTGAGTTCTATAGCTATTGCTTGTCCTTATCCCAAATCATGAATCCGTACTGCAGATAATGCTCTGACCTTTCCCAAAGCTCAGGCCTTTGCCGGTGTGCTGAACATCTGCCATTATTCCTTTTCTTTTTATTTTCCTGGAATTGTCTATGTTATCTCCTGTTACTATCATTTTAGTGTCTCCATCACGCTATGGCAAGACTTCCCATCCTGCCTGCTGTGCTGCTTCCCTTATTCCGAGTACCAGGCCTAAAGACGTGTTATATTAAAGACAGACAGAAACAGTCGAATGCACATTTCAAATCCCAGAAGACCTGCACGTGTTAAACTACAGTTAACCCATTAATAGTAGGAAAAGCAGGTCACTTGCGAAATTCAAGTCTAGTCAGGTGTATTTTGACTGAAAGTCAAATAATAGTACTGAAGATAGAGAATGTCAGTCTCTTCTGTTGGACTCTAGATTTCCTCTGATATCATGAGAGATTTAAGGAGGATGCTGATCACTGGCATTATCTCTGGAAGCAATGCAAGGAGATGAAGTTGTCCTTGCATTGTTATTGAATGGTTACTTTAACTCAGAGAAGGAGATCTGGTGTTCAGGAAGTTCACCCAGCTATTGGTTTAAAGCCTTTTCTAGACCAATAGGCTGTTACTTTAGTATTTTACATGAAATACTGAAAGCTTCAAGCCTCAGCTTGAAATCAAACCTTACATCCAAATGGCAGTTCGGGGAATTGTCACAATTAGTACCAGTCAGGTCAATAACACCTTTGTCTAAAGGATAAACTAATTTCCTTAAAATACTGCTTTCTCTGGTTTCTCTATGAAAAGGTCAGAGTATTTCTGGAGTCGGGAATATCCAGCCCAGTCCCAGGGTTGTTGCTTTTTGTTCAGAAAGAACTGAGACAGTCTGAGACTTAATCAAAACAGCAATTGTCTAAATGAACATACTGCCAAGAATGGTAAAATGACTGTGGCCCTGCTGCCTACTTTGCCTGTGCTGGAGTCCCAACAGGCCAGGCTGGCAGCTGATGTTCTTCCTGAGGTCAGGATGTGTCAGACACTAAGTTCAGTTGGGAGGGTGGAGGCTCTTTTAGATGGATGATTTACTTCCATCACACCTTTCATCCTTCCAAGACGCAGTAGAGGCAGGAAGTCCAGGCAGCTCCATACTGGTTCTTTATCTCAGTTCCACCCCTTCCCTCAACATTGATCCCAGTTCTTGGGGTAGCATGGTTCTGTTCATATCGCTGAGAAGACTAGAGCCAACGCCAGTTCACAGATTTCCTTACATTTTTTTCAGGGCACTTTTTCAGGAAGACAGTGTATTAGTATATTTTTGTTCCTTCAGTGAACTCTGCCTTTGCTCTACACCAGATCCAAAGCTCACATAAGCCAGTGAAGGCTTTGCACTGATCTTGGTGTGTGCTGAACTGAACTTATTAGGGTTTATTGCAAGATAACTATTCTTAATTTCTTATCAGGAAAGTGGAAATCTAGTGAACAAAATGCAGAGCCGGCCTTTATGCGGCTAAGTCTCGAAAAATGAATTGGTCACTTGGAAGCAACCGCAGTGGCGAGACAGGAAATTCTAAGAATCCTGTTGCAACCAACAATATACTGTGGAAAAATAAATATATCCCAGTGGAAAGAGGCATGAGAAATCCCCATTGCATTCAGTGGTTTGGAACAAACTACTAGAAATCAGTTCTAGCAATCAGGAAATCTGCTCAAATACTTTCCTGCTACTAAGCCTCAGGCTTAACACCTCTGTACTTAGCCAGAATTTCCCACTGAATGCCTTTTCCAGGATGGAGAAAACTCACAAGGTCTGAGGATTCATGATGTTATTCAAAACTTGGCCTTATGAGCACATGCTAGTTGCATGCAGTCCAAAATAATGCAAATAACCTTTCCCTTCTCCAAAATATAAACTATTTGGATCTTCAGGTTTCAAGACATGTTCTAGACCAAAGCCTGGATCTGTGAGACATTGGTTCCAGAGACAAATGTTTACAATAGCTTCAGCCAAAAATTGGGCAAACCCAGATGGTTTTAGTGAGACACAAGCATGCAGGGAGCTTCTGACCTTGCTTGAACCTAAAATGCGAAGCTGAATTGCTTGCATGCCACTGTGTAAGATCTATTCCCAAACTGCCTGCCAAGATTCTCTGTTAGAAGCTACTGCTCCGTTAAAAGGCTTGCCAGAATGTAGTATCTGTCTGCAGTTCGGCATCTTAGCTTTCACCAGGAGATGGGTTTGAGATGGATTGTGAATTGCAACTGTTTAGGAATATATTATCTTCTCCATAACCTCTAGCAACGAGATAGGGCAGAGCAGGTGGGTGCGACAATGCCTTAAGTTCCTGCCATTAATGTATTCCTTTGTAAAGATGTATTCTTTTAACTTAAAGCCCCATCAACTAAAAGCAATAGCAGAGCTTAAATCCATCAGAAATCCATAAAAGCACCTTTTTTAGACTTGGGAATCTTTTAGAAATCACCAGCACCAGACTTTCAGCTCTGATTTCTTTCACAAAATATGCAGCTTCTTGTTTGCCCTGCTATGGAAGCTTGACCAATTTTCCTGTATATGGCTAGAATCCAGCATATCTCATTTCCCTGTTTTTGTTCTTAAGGGAAAGATAGGTGTCATTCGAAAATACCTCTGTTCTCTTTCATCACAGTAAAATCAGTGCATTTCAAGTAAAAAACACTTCGTATTTTTAACAGGAATGAACTAAAAAGGTTGTGAAAAGATTGATGTAGCAAAGAATCAGCAAAAGCACCATAGCGTTGTGCTCTCTTTAGAGGCTACATGCTGGCTTGCCTGATTGGTACCTTTTAGACACCATATAGCCTTCCAGCAACACTTTCAAAGGACACAGATGATGATATTCTCCCACTAGAGATATGAGACGTAGCTAGAAAGCCATGCTGTTTTCAATCAGGGTGAGAGATAACAAGGAGGTGGGATAGCTGCTATTGTGACCTAGTAGCTTTGGGGTAGCAAGCATCCCATTGTTTGAAGTTTGGAATTTATACAAAATTCCTCATTTCCTCCTTCCTGTAAGCACAATACATTGTGATAGAGGACTAAGCTACAGCTCGTTAATACCTCACTTCATAAACCTTACATATAGTTTTGTCCACTTAAAGTCTATCTTTGATGTAGTGTGGGGTCAGCAGTGTTTTTGTTCACTTCGCTTCGCTGTCGCCTTCAGGACACAAAAAGCTTTTACTTGTTTCCCATGTACTTTTTTGTTTTGTTTCTTATCAAACTGGCTAAACATACAGGGATCAATCTTGCCAAACACTGAGATAAATTTTATACTGAAATTCAGTTTATGCACTGGTATAAGGTGCTGTAGTCACTTCAGTTTTCAATCCTTTTCCTAGGCTAAAAGTTCTGGGTAGAACTGTCTTGGAGAAAACTGGCAGTGCTAGTGACATTCAAGTAGAGTCTCCGTGTTTCAGAAATTGCAGCCTGATTGCATACTGTGATTGTGGTGCTGCTTTCAGTGAAGCACAATCACTATCCTAATGTAAATAAAAATGTGAATAGTAGAAACTTAGGAGCTTAACTGCACCACAAATATACATGGATGTTATCATAAAGGAGAGAGAAAAAGATACTTTAGCATTGTTATGTGCAAAGTTAGATTCACCTGTGTTCAATTTCCTCGTTATTTCTGCTGGCTAGCAAGGGAGTTGCGAAAAGACTTTTATTTATGGT
The DNA here is from genome assembly GCF_000699245.1 of Pterocles gutturalis. NCBI lineage: Eukaryota > Metazoa > Chordata > Aves > Pterocliformes > Pteroclidae > Pterocles > Pterocles gutturalis. Next base: position 30,249 of record NW_010109593.1, read on the forward strand.
AGTAGTACTTTTCATAATATCCTTCATTTAATGATTTCAGAAAACTTTTCAAAATTTACATGTGTTCTGCCTATGGGAGGACTGGTGTTGTTATTTTAAAAATACATACTTAGAAAAAAAATTCAGAGACTATCCCATGTTTATAGAAAAAATACTGGCAAGATTAACCCAGAGTCCTAGTCCAAACCCTCTGCTTTGAGCATTAGATTAATTTCCTTGACACAACCTCTTTCACTGAATTTGATATACTTTCCAAGAAAATACCCTTCAAGATTCAGCACTTACTTTTGTCATGTGTGAAATATTTTAACAGATCATAGGAAAGAGCACTTTTAACAAGACTTGAAGTCCTCTTCTAAAAGAGGAGTTACTTCCCTCATGTCTCTAAATTGTCTTACTTTCAGAAGGCAAAGAAATATTTATGTGTTAGTATTTTAAGGTATTGCATTAAACTTCTGAATAGCTACATCTACTTTTTAAAGAAGAAGCCTAAGATCTAATCTTAAAGTTCTTTGATCCTAAATGGAAAGAGCCCCCTGGCTCTCAGGCTTTCATTGGGAACAAGCATCTTTTTATTAAAAAAATTTCAGGTGTCTTTGCAGGATCTTATTTGGCTCTGAAAATTGTATCCTATACCGGATTTCTGCAGTACATTATTTTCCTGGCAAGGAACTGGAAGAGGAAGTATAATGCTTATGAGAACTTGCCTCTAAAAGGAAGACTCCTTTTTGTCCAGTAACAGCCTGTGCTCTCAGTAGAGACTTCTGCTCTAAACGATAATCAGGAAAGCTGTCAAACGTGTACTGTTCAGTGTGGTCTTTGAAACGTGGTCCCACCCATGTCTGTGAATTAAGCTAGTGCTTGGATACTTCTTAGGACCGGAGCTTGAGCCTTAGTTGTAGGTAGCAGTTTTACATCATTGCAAGGTGAACAAAAAAGTTATATTAAACATAAGAGTATATTTTATGGAACACAGAAGTGATCAATCTGCAATGTGCCATTTCATAATTTATGTATTGTATTTTATTTTGCAGATTCTATGGAAAACAGGCATTCTGTAAGTACACATTTTATGTAAGCAGTTAAATATAGTGACATTGGATTGAGATTATTGTGCATCTAGTGAGATAGTGTTCAAGTGTTGCTAATTTTGAATTGTTTATTTGTTATTCAGGACCCTTACTGGACAGCTACTGGGAAATCCTTCTGTGTATATTCTTCCTAGTCAGGCTTTCAGTATGTTTATTGAATGGTCAGTTTTAAAAGTCCATGGAACTGACTGGTGTTTGGTAGTGCTGGTACAGGAAGTAGATGACAAATAATGATCTTCCAAGAGTTTGCGTTGAACACCTGCACAGTTTTGGATATGTGCCACAAATATTCATGCTGACAGAATGGTTGCTGCTTGCTTCAGGTTCCCGATGGCCCTGAGACACTGAAGATTTGCATATGAAAACCTGTTAAGCTGGTTAATGTATCACTGGGGACAGAGCTGTTGTTCAGGTTCCATCTGTAGAGTGTTTAGTGCCAGTGAATCTCCTCAGGGTGTGCCTGCTCACATGCACACACATACATTCTGTGATTGTACCTCACAGAATGGTGAGGTACTGCCGAAGATGTCAAATGAAGAGTTAAGCTAAGGAGGAATGGCTGACCACCCAAACTCGGCAGAAGTCACTTCTATTCACTGTCTGTGACTGTTTCCTTCTGGGTTCATTTTCATCCAGTGGTATAGCAAGTGGGATGACTCTAAGGGCTGGTGGTGAAAACTGAGACCTTGTCACAGTTATGCTGCTCTAACCAGGAGGTGAGAATAGTACCATCCATACATACAAGATCTCAGCTAAACAACTGGGAGTTTCGTGAAGGTTCTGTAGGTGGTGAACAGCTTTATAGGGCTAAGAAACCAGTGAAGAAATATGGATTTATTTATTTTTTTAAAGAATAAATGTCCTGAATGAGCTGTTACTCTGCTCTCAGGAGATCTAAGAGGCAGGGAACATACATGTCAGGAGTACTTTTATGAATGTTAGATAAGCGATCTAATCCAACCTCAGACCAGGGAGACAGGGTGTTTTTTCTGCCATCCACTTCGTGAGTTTGGAGCTTGTACTTAAAAAGAGAGACTCATAAATAAGAATCACAATAGCACAGTCTACGTCAGCGTATGGCATCCATTTGAGTTCTGAAAGGCTCCATCAGCACTCACTTCCCCATGGGACAAAAAAGCAGCCCATTGTATTATTTACAGGCACTGGCAGTGCACTGAAGGTCACAGATTGCGTTACAATAAACAGACATATATTAACAGGCCAGTAGGGTTTATAGTATCATTGTCTCTCTTAGTTTAAAGGTTTGTTTTTCTAAAAATAAATGGAGCTGAACCCTCCTCTGGGTTATACCAGGCATTCCTTGGAGAGTCACGCAGAAGAAAGTTTGTCCCTGTCCAACACAAAAGGAAAAATGGCCAAGAGTGGCTGTGACAGACATCTGGTGTAAGCTCAGGGAGGAGTTTTTGTCTTTTTTTTTTTTTTTCCACACCCTACATCATTTATAATGGATATTGGATGAAAGGCTAAGGTTTTATTAAGATTTTTTTCATTTTATTTTCCTGTGGCCAAAATTGAGTGAAAAATCTCTCCATGGAAGTATAATGAGGTTGCTTTGGTGAAAATACACTGACTACCCCACGTAAATCACTTTCATCATAATTAATTGGGCTATTAAAACTTGCCAAACCAGACAATCTATGAAGTAATGTTAGATTCAAGGGAGGAAAGTGTCAGCTGAGGGGAGGGCAGTGTTTTCCTTGTGTTGTCTGTACAAATTCCTGATAACGGTAGGAGAGTAATAAAACTGGTTACTCTGTAAAAGTAATCCCATTTTCAGAAACACCCCAAAGACAAGTCAGCTTTATAACACTTAACACATCTTCCTTGAGTTTTCCTAGAAGTAGTGTCACTCAGTTCACATCTGTGACATTGTCCCCTCCTTAGACACGTAGTAACGTTTCCTTTTTGGAATAATTAGTGCTTTAAAGCACAAAACCAGATCCCCGTCTTCTGCTTCTTAAATTCCCACTTCTATTCCAATAAAGCCTGTGACAAAGAGCAGCACTGTCCCTCTTTTGAACTCTCAAGATAAGTGGCCTAAAGTTGGACTGGACAGGTAAATTTCTTTATAGATTTTCTATTCTCCCCCTATTTGCCCCTCAGCATTTTTCAGGGAACATGGATGAGTACAGAAGAGGCAGGGAGCTACTAAGGTACTTGCTATCATTGTTTTCTTGCAACTATTTGTTTTCTGTAGCTCATTTTGACACAATGCTTAACTGTGCTGTACCTCAGAGGTTTGGGCCAGATGAGGAGATGTTGATCCTACTCATGAAAAGGAAAATGCTCCTTATAAAGTGATCAAGTGCCTTAAACTTCCTCCCCAGCTGTTCTCCTTCTTTGTAGCCAAATGAAGTATTTAGCTCAGAGGTGAGGCTGCTTTTGATCTGCTACTCCCTTAATTTGTGAGTGAAAGGAGGCCTTCAGGCCGAGGCTGGTCAGTTTAATCCCATGAAATGCCAGATGGATTACTTAGCTATAGTGACCTGTCAGAAGACTTGTAGAATTTGAGTCTGTTTAGGAAGTAATAGCTAGTCCAGAAGTATGGGACAAAGGACACTACAGCAGCGAGAGCAGTGTTTTGCTAAGAGCTATGTTTGCAGAGACAGGAGGACACGCAACCTTTTTGTTTCAGTAATGATGGTGGAGACTCGACATCAGATCCTGCTGTCCTTTTCACTCGCTAAATTCCAATAACCATGGGGGTTCCACTTCTCAGATAAACTCTGTTAGCTCACTCAGTTCTGCAGTGATCTTCCAGAAGTTACAGGGAAAACAGAGGGACTGCACTGTGGAAAAGAAAGATGAAGCAAATCTTTTTAATGAGTGCTAACCCTGTTCTTGTGCATTTGCCCCTACGTAGTTTCTGTCAGAATAAATATAATCCAGCCTGGAAATCTAGGAACTTTGCTTCATCTTTGCAGAGAGACGGTTACAAAATTGAGCTCAGGGCTTTAGTAAACATTGTTTACTGACAATAAGTGTTGTGTTACACAGAGGCATTGCAAGTGTTTGTATTATGTCAAGAAAGGTGGTGCGTTAGAAAAACAATGAGTTAAAGTTTGAATTATTTGAATTGTGTAAAGGCCCCATTGCAGTACAGGCTCTGACTGATTTACAGTCCGGAGTACCTTGAACCTGAATGTCTTTGACTTTTAGGTCACTTAGAAATTAACCCAAAGTTTTGGGTTGGGGGTTGCTTCCCTCTTTTTCCTCTGTTTCAGAAATTTGTATCTTAAATGCCATCCATAGGAACTATTTGCAAAAGAAATGAATTACTTAGAGAGGAAATGGGAGGAGGTTTCCTTCCTGAAATCAGAGCTGGCAATCTTTCTAAGTTATTTAATGGTCCCAGTTTCTGAAAACATATTGAAGGAAATATCTTAACAATGAGATAGCCACTTCGCCAAATACTAATTGGTATTGTGTCAAATTTACCTCAGCGGTACATTCTGACTTCATGTCTCCTCCTCCCCTATTACCTCTTAGATGTGTGTGTTTGTTTGTTTGTTTGATTCTGTCCTAGGGGTGCGTGAGGACTGGCAGCCCCGGTCAGGACATAGCGTACTGTTAGCTGCCTATTTGTTCAACCTCAGAAGGTACCCTCTGAGACAGAAACCTGTGCAATTTACATCTATTCAGAGACATTTTTGGTGTTTTTTTCAGCTACTTTCTCATCTTACTCAAGTGATCCCAAAAGTATTTTGTAAATTCTTGGTGGTAAAGGAATTGCTTCACATTGCTCCGAAGGGGGACCTGGCATGTGTTTAACTGTGCACAGTAACATGGCACAATGGTTTCAGACAGGAAATGAAGATGAAGGATGTGTCCATTTAAAATTGGGGGGGATTTCAGGCGGTCAGGATATGAAGAACAAGGTGATACTCTGAAATAAACACTGATTTATAAACCAGGAATTCCTGCCTCTGACTCATGGGGCAAATCCTTTGGGGGTAAGTCCACGAAAGGAATTAGGCGCCTCAATGCTGACAAGACTAAACTATTAGGTTAGAGGCCACCATGTACTCTTAGCAGATATTTGTTGGAGGAAGACTTGCTTTGGCAACTGATGTCAGGAAAGACTTGACAGTTGTGAATCCTCAGTGGACAGAATTATTTCTGTCATATAACGTAAAGACAATGAAGTGTGGGATCTCTCTTTGCACTTTCCCACTGGCTGGCATAGAGGACGTCTCTATCTGCACGCTGCCTTTTGTGGTTCTCAGTGCCAGGTTTCCAGGTCCCTGCTGTGTACTGGATAGATAACCTGTTCAAAGGAGCAGACGCTTGTAGAAACGTGCTGCCTAAAAGTTGAACACTGCATTGCTCACTTTTGAGATACCCAAGTGCTTCTTAGGAAAAGGTTTTAATTCTTGTGGGACTGAAGATGGGAGCCTAATTGTGGCAACTGGGCATCTAGTAGTAAATAAGAGATTTGACTGTCAGATTTGTTGTGTGCCAGTTCCCATAAGAATCCAACTTTTATCAGTAAGCGCCCAGTTGCAGATGTTGGTTATTAACAGTATTACAGTCTAGCCCGTAATTGTTAACCTAAATCTCACACTGTCTTATTTCCTTTTTTATCTGATGAAGATAATACTAATATCTCCCCAGGGAAGTGTGAATATTTTCTAGCTCATTGTACAGTGCTCTAAAGAATATGTTACTATATTTAAAGTTTTTGTATTGATCAAAAAGGACAGGAGAGGGCAGGGGGACACTTGTATTCATATTGTTTTTTTTTTTTCTCTTTCTGGTCTTGTTGCCAACAGAGAATACCAGGGCATCCTGATGCTACTTAGAACAGTCGTCTCAAACATCAGCTGGGAGAAGAAAACAAGCCAAGATGGAAGATGTTGCAAATGTTTCAAAAGCTCTGCAGCACTTATGAGTTTGCCAGGCTCTTCTTTTCAAAGTTTATTTCCTCAGGGGGAACGACAGACATGTTCCTAAAGCATTTAATGGAAAAAATTACAAATAAAAATTCTCATAGGAAAGTGGCTCTAGAAACCACTGACCTAGGCTCCCTTCTTTACTTTCTCCTGCTAATGCAATTTTGCCTTTCTAGCCTCCAATTCATCATGCTCTGAGGAAATAAAAGGGGAAGCTACAGCTGAGGAAGTACATTTCTACAGTGCAGTAACTACTGTATGCTAGTAGGCTGTAGAAATATCTAAGCTTGCTTTAAACTAGCTAACTTGGTTATCAGTAACAACACTCCTGTGGCAGAACAGGGCTCAGCACAGCTTGGCCAGCCATGTATGTACTTTTTGACATGATCTTCTAGCTTGTGCTGAACTCCCTGTGCTGCAGCAGCTGGACTGCTACCAGTCTCGGAGCCAGCTAATTTATAGTTCACTTGGATGCGACACTGCAACAAGGGCCTAACAGAAGAGCGAGCTCTGGGCTCTCTAAAAACTTGAATAACTGTTCAGAGATTCAGTACTTTCCCAAGTGCTTCTATCATTAGAGGCATAAATATTCTTTATTCTTTGCTAAATTGCTTTTCCCCTTTAAAAGTTCTGATGCTTGTTGGTTAGTTTGGTGTGAGGGTTCTTCAAGGGATGATTGCCCATCACAGTTATTTTGGATGATGCAAAATGTAAGTTTTGAGTGGGTGGATATACTACACCCAGGTCAGTGAGTTTGTTCCTGAAGATCCCGTTGTGTATAATCCTTAATCCTTTTATTTTAGGAGAGATCTGAAGCCGTACTTGTGTCCAGTTTGTCCAGTATGGAACTCCATACTTATCCTTTTTCTCTTTATTATGATAAGCCACTAACATGGATCCAGTTTGCACCTGGATCTGATCTTTGCAGCCCGTGTTTATCTCAGTTGCATTAGTTTCAAAAAAGAACACAAAACAAAACAGAAAAAGGACTGTCCCCAACCCCTTAACCAGCTGGTCTTTGACACTGCAATTGCTCTCCTTTACTTACAGCAGATTAAATCACTACAAGATCTGGGCCATTTGTAAGAAGGTTCTCATTTTAATTAGAAAACAGTGTAAGAGAGGACAGGGATTTGTATATACATATATAGTTACTGCTTTAAGCATTGCATCAAAGGCGCAAAACCAGCAAGAAATACAAAAAGGTTTTATATCCTCATTCCAAATGTTTAAATTTTCAAGCTCCAGTTACTGGCTAATATCTCTAATTTATTGTTCCCTATGCAAATGTTTTTTGTATCAAAAACTTTTCATAGATGGCTGACTTGATAGCAAACTTCTGTTGGCAAATGTTCGTTCTAGCATCCCACGAGTGTCCATACAAATGCATTAGTATAAGGAATGTGAAAAGGTATTTTAATAAAGAAAACTCTGAATTGAACTTTGCCCTGGATCTTGCATGTTCATATTAGTGACCACTTGCAAATGAATACCTGTAAATTTTTTTGTTAGTGATGAACCACATAGATACATCGCGTAAATTTACATATGGAAGATGTCACCTCTGCAACAAGTGATTCCAGGCACGTAGATCCACTGTCATGAACCAGTTCAGCAGCAGGTAAATGCACTAAATCTGTTGAAGTGTTGAGCATGGCAGTGCTTGCGTTCCCGTAAGTCTTTTGCTAAATTACACAGGTAAAAGTTCATCCACAAACCTTGAATCTGTTACTGAAACAGACTAAAGCTCAGATCAGAGCTCAGCTCAAACAGTATGTTAGTGAAGAACAACCCAAAAAAATCAGATTTCTGCATTGTCAGTAAGTTCAGCTCAGCAAATACAAAATGAACTGTTGCTAAATATTTGCTTTTTGAGAAGACAAAAGGGATGGAGCATCCTCAGGCCCTCTGTGGCATGTCTTGTCTGAGCAGTTCCACTGACTGCGCTGCATCCTGCTTGTGCAGCACCTTCAGAAGGAGGTTTACCCACCCCACTGCATTACTTGGTTAACTTTATAATAATTTTACTATTGCAGAGGAGAAGCTTTAGGGATGAGACACAGAAACGATTTAAATCAACAGATTCTTCTTCCTTGACACTGATATTTTTTTTCATTTCCAGCGACGTAGCAGCTGCTTATTTTCTTGTCTAATGTAAGTACATTTCCGTGTGCCCTTCCGTGGAAAAATCAATGATGATGTGCTATCTGGTTCGTGCTGGAAACCACCTGACAGGGCTGCGGAGTGCGCAGCACAGCCGTCCCTCTGCCACTCCTTTAGTGTCACCTGTGCCCCGGCCCAGAGGGACCTT
>NW_010109594.1:0-1149 GCF_000699245.1 Pterocles gutturalis
TATTTTTCATAATATTTTATTTCTGTAAGCATCTGTATAGGACTGGAGCTAACCTTATGCCTGCCAACATGTTAGCAGGATATTTGATAAATTATTAAGTAAAGCATATTAAAAAAACAAATGATTAACAACTTCCAAGATTAGAATCAAGACCAGGAGCAAAAGTCCTTTCTCCCATTTGCTCTGTCTTAATTTAAGATAGACTCTTGAAAGGTACAATCTACTGTAATCTAATCTTTGAATTTGAAACAACATAGTTACTTTGACACAAGCACCAACTTTAACGTTTGCTTCCTATTAAGAGTAGTAATATCAGATTAATTTAATGCCAATAAATATTGATTTCATTTAAAACAAAGTGGACTGCAATTTTATTCATATTTCAGTTACATTTTTGCTGTGCAGCATCATGATATAAAATAGCTCTACCACTGTAGAGGAAAATACACCTTTCACCTGCTCTGGAGATTAAATGGCATTGAAATCAACCTAACTCCCTGAGGAATAGAATTCTCAGTAATCTATGTAAGGATAATCTCTCCATTCAAAATTCAGCCATAGTTTGTCTCCTAGACAGATATTTGACAGTCATCAAAGCAAGCACTCATAGTTCACAGTGAGTAGTGCTGAACACACTGTGTTTAGTGGGTCAATGCTGATAGATTGACAGAGTCCCATCTATGTAACAGCCCATCAGTGCTTGTCTAATTTTACTTATTTTATCTCTTAACTTTTTGAATCCCATTTCAGTGCAAAAATGTCTCAGAAACTCATCGTTTTATACAATCTTTCACATATTCTGGCCTGTTGCTAAAGCGTCTGTTGAAAGTGTTGACCAACGGTAAGACAGGCGCGTTTTCCTTTCATCGCTGCCATAGCTTTGTTCCAACACTGTTTGTATTTTGGCAGAAAATATGCTATTCCCTTTTCTTGGGCAAGAACATCCCTTCTTTTCCCATGCCTAGAAGCTCCTGCTGCCTGTGAAATCGCTGTTTGAAGCGATAACTGGGTGTGTTATGTGACAGCAGGGACTCGGGGAAGTGGCACTGCTGGCTGAAGGAAGGTGTAATGACAATTTTGTCCTTCTGCACTTTCCTGTGCTGCTCGCTGCTTCCCTCGAACCTTCTCAGTACTCCCACACGCTTTCCT
>NW_010109594.1:1180-8694 GCF_000699245.1 Pterocles gutturalis
TGAGCTTTTCAAAGTGCTCCTTATCTTTTCTGTGCTGTGGGGGCATAGTTTGCAGTTTTAGGCCAGGACACACCACACTCTATGGTATTTATGCTGAGAACCTGGAATGCACTGAGGTAAATTCTCTTCTCATGTTAACTCCACTGCTCTCTTTGTTCGGCTCAATCTCTCAGGCACATGCACACGGAGCTGGTTTTAGGGCTTTCCACCCTCCTTTCCCAGCTGAAAGGATCTCTTTCAAACTAGCTTTGCAGTGTTACTGAGGATATTCAATCCGTCTGGTAGCAGAGAGTTTCCATTTTCTCGTAACATTCCGTATAATGGGTCTTTAACCGATGTAAAACTGTAGCTGGGAAAAAACAAATTCATGAGTAATTTATATTCACAATGACTAGAAATTATAGCAAATTCACACTGCCTTAGTCAAACCACTTTAGCTGCTAAAAAGAGAGCAAAAATAGTACTGACATTATCAAAAGTTTACTTTCTTTCCTTTAAGATAACCTAAATATTCATAAATCTTTTAAAAATAAGGCAGTGTCTATCTGACCAGAAAATTTATCACAGTGTTTAGTTCCAGTTAGGACAGCACATTTCACCCACTTATTTTTATTGTTTTCAGCAATGAAATACCACAAAATTTCACATGGTTGTACGGTTCTAATCAGAAAATACTTAACGAGGGAAACCAAAAAGTAAAAAGCACTGCAATTTTTATATAAATCAGCTTGTCAACAATTAAAATACATTCTCCTTTTTCTGTCGATTTTCCAAATAAAGTCATTATTAAGGTTGATTAGAGACTATAACTCAACTGAAATTATTCCAGTTAGAATTCACGGTTCGTTGCAGACCGAATTCAGTTTTTGACAATATTAATCTTGTCTAACACTGCTAGCTTTCCCCTGGTTTAATGAAATAGTCTTCTTTTGTGGTGTTGCCTTTTCCGTTTCATTTTTCCTTTGTAGCTGATTCATTTTCTCAAACTGATGGGTTCGGAAGACAAAAGCTTAACAATTATTTTAACCTATTAAGCTGAGAGTAGCTCTCTCCTGTAACAAAATCCCACCTCCCTTCTCAGAGGAAGACTTTGCTTTTGCCTGACTGTGAAAGAAAGGGCACTTGGGGCGAGCAGCAAGGCATGGCCACTCCTGTTAACTGTCAGAGGAGGCTAAGGGTCCTAATTTTAGCTGTCCCTTCTCTCCAGGTAAATCCATCCTTGCCTTCTATTTGTCTTTTGAGGCTGGAAGCTGCTGGAGTCTATTAGTAAAACTGCTGGAGTCATCTCTTGTTGTTATTGAATAAGGCACCACGGCAAAATTGAGCCCTTGGGTCATTTTTTGTCTTTTAAATTGCACGACAGAGCCAGGCAGCTCTGTTCTGGTGGGGCTTTCTGTTCTCTGACTTCTGCCATCATTGTCATTCCCCTGCATAAACACAGCCTGGACGTGTTGCTGCCCTCTCTTCTCACTGCAGGATTTCTGTTTGCTGCTTGCACACAGAGAGAGCAGGGGAGAAACCAGGGAGAGGCTTCGGTCTTTTGGAAAGGTTTATGCATTCAGTAAAAAAATAACAGTTTCTAATTGGAAACTCCCTGCTGAAGTTTCAAAGTCCCTCATCTTAAACAGATGCACATAACGGGAGTATAAAGTGCATTAAAATTCCTTATTCTTTCCACCTCGGCAACACAAGCTGCAAACATCCGCTACAGTGCCGTTCTGTTACCTGGGTAATGCTGTCAGGGGGAGAAGCAAGAGCAGTACAGGAGGTACCTTGCTGGCAGGCTGGATGGTAAGGTTCCCGACCCACATCCAGCAGCGTAGTCGCTGTGGGGCATGGAGGACTCCCACGAGCACAGAAACCCAAGGCAGGGGCTTGCTAATAGACTTCAGCTCAGCTGCTGCATCAGCCAAGTGTGCTCATCCCAGTAACACACACAGATCGTGGGTACCATTGTGTCAGCTATTTATCTGGGGCTACTAGCTTGAGATTGGCTTAGCCAATATTTGTAAGGCTTGGAGACTGGACATTTCCTTGAGTCTGTTTTTTGCCCTCAGAAAATACTTTTAGGATTGCTGTATTTTGCACAGTGATAGCAATCACTTGAAGTCAATAGAAGCAGTATTGCCACAGCTGGGATAATTTGCCATAGCCCTTAAAAGTCCCTATTTACACTCTTAAAATTTTAATAATAGCTGGTTCTTTTCTTGAGCACCAGGTTGTTTTCACAAGATGAAAAAAAAAATTCTACTACTTTGTTACCAAGACTGAAAAAATGTGTTTTAAAAAAAAGAACATGAATGTTATACGTCCATCTCCAACCGAATTTCCATGAGAATTAGGTCCATAATACCTCCCACAGATCCAGGAGTAAGTTGCTATGATTCTGTATTACTGATCTTAACCAATACCACCTATATGAACTTCCAACAACTGCAGATGCTCTTCCATGACACTTTTAATCTTGAGTGTTCATTGCCATCTTCTGTTCACTGCATCTTTTATTTTCCCTTCGTCTTCTGACAAAAAAAAAAAAAAATGATTTTTGTATTTGCTGCTTAAACTTTTTTCTTTTTAACAGTGTGTCCTTTTTACACAAATAGGACAAACTAAGCTTATTTTCACTTTGCCATGCCCTGGTCGTTCTTTTGTCTTAAAATAAATAACCTGAGCAGAAAAGCCTCTTTGTTTTCTCTGTTCTTAGCTTGGGAGGAAAAAACTCCAAGGGTGTCAAAAAGTACATAGCTGTTTGACAGATGCTGATAAAACTTTTATTTACTAATTGGTTTTAAACATTGCATTCTTTTATTTTTCTTCCTGCCCACAAGGTGTTACTGCAGTATTAACCCAAAGGGCCAGAACAGTGAACTCATTGAATATTAAAAGCGGTGCATTAAAAATATTTAATCTCTTTGGTCTTTACCTGCTGTTATTTCAAAAGCTTATAAAGGAAGGAGCTTTGTTAAAAAAAAAGTGAATTACGCGAAGGGTATGGTGTAAGTGCAATGGCTTAAGGAAGATAAAGGTGTTGTTAGGTAATAGTAGGAAAGGGAAAATAAGTTGAAGGAAGGAAGAGACTTTCAGACAAACTAATTTCAGTAGTTAAGCTAATATGATCAATAAGGCTCCAAAGGTGATTCAGAGTACCTCAATCCACATCTCAAATCTACCCTTTCATTATAAACAAGCTAGACTCCTAAGTGTCTAATTTAGAAGACTACAGAGAAATAAAGCAAAATATTACTTTAAAAGTATTTATTTTAAAACTCTGTACAACTAACCTTTTTCTGCAGGTGTATTGAAATATCAAACATTATAGCCAAATGTGTTTCAGGTTTACTTCCATTGCTATAGCAAAATTACACTGAAGATGTATGTGGTCTAATAATGTCATTTTAAACAGTTATTTCTCAACTCCTGGCAAGTGATACAATCACAAACAATTCCTCACAAAAACTTATCTTCTCTCTCATAAGCCATGGCTTTCCAGACTTCAACAAATTATGGGTTCAATTCACTTCATTTCAAATGAATGCCATATTGCACTGTGCTAAAAGCAAGTTTAATAATCTCTGGTCCTGAATTTGCTGGATGGATTTTTATATCAACAGTATTCAGTAAATCTGTCACCTATATCACATGTATTATCTTCAGGCTATGTCATCTTCCCTTGTAATAAAAATATAGCAGAGAATATCTTAAGCTTTTAAAAAATGAAGTACTATTCCACATCAGAGGAATACACCTAAAAATAACTCCATTACAAATGGGCATGATGGTTCTCTTTGGATTTGAACGAATTGTAAAAGGATTTGTTTGTTCAACAGATCCGCAATATGCTTATATTCCTTCACTCCCTACCCAGCAGTTTTTATTCACTTATGGAAAGTTTTCATTACAGCAAATGTCTTTCTGGGTTAAGGATCTGGGATTACAGCATGGGAAGGGATTAGATAACAGCACTTTTTAATTACCCATAGCAGTAGCAACTCTTCTTCCTTTCCTGAAACATGGAGAGCGGTAGTTAGAAGAGAAAGAATGCCCAAACAGCCACAGGACATGGAGGTCCTGAATGGAAGAGAGAAAGATTATGTTAAGGAGGAGGTGCTCCTCTTGGAAGACTAGACCTTGCTATTCATATCAAGTAATCCATCCACCTGATAAGAGAGAAATCAGTGGAAGCCAAAAAAGCTTGAGATAAGAGAAGGACAGCAAGGAAGATGAACTCCTCAATGGGAAACAAGTCAGACACATTTAAAACACAGTATGAGTTGAAGTTTTTCTAAGTGAGAAGCAGGGCACAGGGAGAATTGATGGAAGTGCATCTAAAGCATATGGTTCCTCTGCCACTAGCACTAACGTCATTGATCCTTCCAAGATCTCTTCAACTTCAGGAAAACCTTTTTTTCTACAGTTGTAGAAGATGAACCTTTGACAGAACATCTTGAGCCCTTCCAGACAAAAGAAACTATTAGATTTTGAGATGGAAAGCCATTTCAGTTTCATGTCATTTCATGCTATCCCAGTATTAGCAAATAAGAAGTTCTTTTGTTCACGAAAGAGCTGTTCTTAAGTAACCAAATATTAAGGATGTTTCTACAGATGAGGTTTTCTCACTCAATTAGCTGTGTACAACACTTTTTACACTGGAATGCAAGAAAATTAAGAATTTCTATTTAATAACAATACAAAGGAGCTTTTAGGGCAAGCATTTCATCTCTTTGTGCTTCTGTTTTGCTTTTCTTTCCTTCTCTCCTTCTCTCTCATGTCTCTTCACTTTATGAGCACTTTATGCTTTATAAAATAATATTTAAAATTAAGTCAATTAGTTTCTCTGTCTGGTATCTTCAGAAACCTCCTGTAAATCCTTGCTCTCTTTTGAAAATCATGTAAATAAGGGAAAAATGAAATATTTCACTTTGACAAAGGCCAAGGCATATTTACTGTTTTGATTTCAGTACATTTTCAATACCTCAGATTCGAAAAGCATTAGGTCCTTCCTATTTTCTGGATGAGATGAGCTCATGAATGGAGATAAAATTAGAGAAAACAAAATCATGTTAACAGTATAGAAAGCAATAACAGACCTTTCCCACTCTACTAACATCACCTATTTAAAGGACAGCAAGAAAAATGACAAGAGCATATCCATAGGTGTCATTTTCTCCATTACCCACACAAGCAATTTGTTCCCATGAAGTCCAGGTCTACTTAATGTGTTTAGTCACATTTCAATCAAACTGCAACAATTTATTCTGTGGTGTATGATCATAAAAATAAACCCCAAAGCCGACACAGTGTTCGTCCTCAAAGAAAATAAGAACTTTTGTGGGTACATCACACCTGTCTTTTTCAGGATTGTCCTGTTCTCCTCTTTCTACCTCACGCTGCCATAGATTTAACTTTGAAATGAGCTTTAATCTACAAATTGAGGTCTGTTACTTCTTGGATTGCACAAACTTCAGGACAATGGTAATCCACAGAAATATAATACTCCTGAGACAGTCTCTCTAAATCATTGGAAACAGAAGGTATGCAATGTTAAGATTTTTTCATTGCAGAATTTCTTTGCCAGAAGAAGAACATAGAACATCTGTGAAAAAGTATTTTTTTTTCTCTCTTTCATTTAAAGCGTTTGGTAGAATACCATAAAAAGTACATTTTCTTCAAATTGCTAGGATAACTTGCTGTGCAAAGTTTGTCCTTCCAAGTGAATGCTATATAGGTTTGAATTGCAGAAACTGGTGGTTCACAAACATTTTTATTAAATGTAATTTCTAAAATTCACTCAACTAATTTCAAACTCTGGATATTTTCAGTATTTTTAAAATTCTTGTTATTGAATAAACAATTAATGGAAGGAAGTAGCTTCTTATCCTCCATGTCTACTTACTGCAGATCAGTTTGCAGCAGGCAGGACTTTTTCTTGACCATATTTTTCTGATACATGGCAAGATTTTCCTTCTAGCCTCATTCCAGAAACAAAATCCAAGAGTTTGACGCCTTTGAATCAATTTTAAAAGGCTTGTCTCTGTTTCTGCATCAGGTTTGGGTTCACTTCAGACCATAAAACACAGTAGATTTGGGGTTTGGGTCTAAACTGTTCATTTGTCTCACAGCAATAATTATTGTTTGAGTTCTTCAGAGTTTAAGAACCTGCTCTAAATATCTCACTCCGAAAGCAGGGACGTTATAGGAACAACTTGTATCTGGAGTCCTTTCTTTTGGTATATTCAATATGACTTATGAAATCTGGGAGTCTAAATTTGTTTTCTTAACATGATTCCACCAAGATGGCATTAAACGAAAAGGATGTAATTTTTCTTACCAGGTCCGGTTTCTCAAAGTGACAAAATCCTGCAACTTCCATCCTCCTCAGCTGCTCAGCAGACACTCAACTGCATCCGGAGCCAGGTCTAAACCTGAAAAATTGGGACAATCATGATTTTTATGAAACACATCAGAAATTCAGTTCTTCTTTCCTGATCTGTGGCAGGATGCACACCTACACCCTACATGTCAGGACCCAGTTTACTGGAGGTTATGAATTTCACTGATGTAAAATTAGCCCTCATTCCTATTGCTCTGCAAGATACTTTTTCTTTATTTAGCTCAAACTACAGTATTACCTGGCTCATTGTGCCTCCAAGAATTCAGTCACTTGAAGGGAGTACACAAAATCTTGTTGCTCACACCGTATGGTAAATCCTCTCTGTTTGTCACACACATATTTAATCGCAGCCAACAGTGTGTGGGTAGGGCTGAGTAGCTTCCAGTAGGAGAACAGAAATGGCAGTGACAAGCCCTGTGGGATTAATACTGAGCCACAAAGGTGCCTCTGCACTTCCACCACCCCTCAGCCCCTTCTCCTCCTTACAACAGTCTCCTGGAACTGGTGCGACCCTGATCATCTGCTCCTCACACCAAGAGAGGCGGTAAGGCAGCTGTGCTTTCTTTAAGCCTATCAAGAATACCCTTCCACGAATGCTGTCTTTCCTTCATGATGGTATTAAACCGTGAAGCAGATGGAAATAAAAAATACAACCATAAAACAAGGTTTGCTTCTTTGTGAAAATTTAAGAGACATACTTTAGTACCTAGAGATATAACAAGACTATTAATGCCTTTATTGCCCAAAGGAGCCAGGTTGTGCTCCGCGTACCTGCCACGTTCATTCCCATTACTGCACATAGAACGTGTTTGTGTTGGTGCCCACACAATCCCATGTTCCTAAGCAGCTGCAACTTCTGCAGCTCTCCTATCAACCCCATTTTGAGGAAGGAAAGAACCGAGGAGCCAACTAGACTGCATAATAGTCGCTATATAATGCAAGAGTATGTGAAAAATAATGACAAACTGGAATGGGCATTGTTGTGTAGTGTGTTGCTTGAACAATTCAGCTGCCTCAAAACTTTTCTATTTGACATAGTGTAGTCTTTAGGGGAGAATGTGTTAAGTATCAGTACACAGCCACCAAAACAATCATTAATGACGGCAGAGTGCAAAGGGAGGGA
>NW_010109595.1:0-20658 GCF_000699245.1 Pterocles gutturalis
GGCGGGAGGGCTGTCGGACCCGGTCACTGGCACGGAAACAGCCCCGGTGACAATGCCCCGACTGTAATCTTGAGAGTTGTGATAATAACATGTAGCAGAAACTTTCTTACAAAACAGCATGGGGCCATTACAGTTATGCCATTCCTCTTGAAACGTATGTTTTCTGTGAAATTGTCATAGCCTCCAGGAAACGTGAGGCTGCAAACTGTCTGTCATTGCTGACAGACACCCCACAGGCGCTCTTCTTACTTCCCTATGGGGAATTCGGGAGTTACAGCAGCAGCAGCCCCTGTGAGCCTTGTGCCCAACAATCACCCTCCCATCTTCTGATGTTGGCTGTTTTTGTATTAGCTGTTGTTCTCGTAAAAGTAAGCTTTTTGCACACATGCTTAAGAGTCTGTATTTTTTATACATATACATATATTTTTTGTACTTTTAATTTCAGCGTTGCTACTTTTAAAAATACTTTCTCTTGAGAAGAGACATGAGATTGCCGCTCACATGTTAGACCGCAACAGTAGTGATATCTATTGATACTGAATAGGTGATGGGGAATTAAAAGTAGAACTGGTGTTCTGTATTGCCAACCTTCTTCATTCACCCAGTAGAGCTGGCAGAGGGGCTGTACAATCTCATAAAAATTTGCATGATGTTTTCTCTTTCAAAAGCCGAACTTGAAATGGAGAAAAGCAAATAAGAGAGTTAATGCGAAGGGGCAGGGAAAACACCAACAGCTGAAACACAAACTTAAGAAAGAATACAGATCTCTAGGTTTCTTTATTTTTTCCACATTGGTTGGTGGTTGAAATGATAGGAAAATTCCAAATCATAGGACCAACATTGAAATGAGTTTACGAAACCTGGTTTCCGTCTCTCCCTTTTTCAATACCTGCTCTTTCCCACAGCTCCTATCTCATTTCTTTAGGAAAACAGATTAAACAAATAGACCCAGCTTGGAAACCTAGTTTAATAATTGCTCAAACAGTAGCAGTGGAAATATGTGATCCTGGTCCTCTATAATAGTAGTAGTAGTAGTTGTAGTGGTGTTATTTTAATTATCTTATCACTGGATCACCTAGAAGCACTAAGTTGGGAACAATGCCCAACTATGCTGGATGTTATTCAAACATAAAACAAAAGCCTAGCTACTATCTGAAAGCTGTTCAGTTTGACTGCGAAGAGGAGACTGCAGTGGATGGACACAGGCAGTCCGAGGAATGCAAAGAAGCAATATTAGCCACCCCAAAATCAGTGGCCCTAGAGAGGAATTTGAGTCCAACAGCTGTCTTGAGATCAGGATAGAGATGAAGATCTCTGAGGAAGATCATGGCTCAGCATGTTGTTGCTGACTGATAGGTCAGGGACAACAACAGAGGATTAGGGATCTGCCTACTTAGAAACTTTAGTCACAGCATTTTGAGTGTTGCACTGAGTTAGAAGTCAGACAGGAGAAGGTTTAAGATGAAAACGGGAGCATCGGAAATCATATAAAATACCTTCCCAGTAAAAGATGGAGGAGAAGAAGGGCTGGTAGTTATATCAGCAAGAAATTGTTTGGTTTTTGTTTTTTGGGTTTTTTTGAAGATGAGAGTATTCTTGAGTTGGGTGAAGAACAAGACAAACAAGCTGAGAGGTTCGCTATGCAGCTTGTGTGGCATTTACAAGATATGCAAAGGCCAGTCCTGGGCAGCCTTTCCCATTGACACTGTCCTTGGCGGGAGTAAATACCTACTTGGCACATAAGGCAGCAGTTTGCCAGCTTGGTCAGGCAATATTTTATCTGCTGATACAGCTTCCTTGTGTGTTTTCAAAATGCAAAAGCTGTCCCCATTGGCAGACCACAGTGTTTTTTCCATTGATAGGAGGAGAAAGGGAGGCCTATCATCTTTAAGCAAATTAAATGGCTGTGGATATGAGCTAAATATGGAGAGAACATCTGTTACTTCTAAAGGGGAAGTGACCATCTTGATGGGTTACAGCTTAGTGTTTGCAAATGACTTGAAAGTAGCATGAGGACTTTCATAATTTTCATGGTTTTGGGGCTAGTTTCTGTTGCTTACATAAATGTAAGAGTACCTGTTAAATTTTCCTAATAGTAAGTTGTCTGCATCTTCCACCCCTTGACTAAGTCTGACAAATGCAGATTTTTTTTTTTTCAGTGTAACTATTGGGGGAGTGCTGGTTTTCCTATCCAGCCTCACAAGCCAAGACTCGTATAGCAGCCCTTGTCTTCTCCGTCCCTGATTACTGCTGCTCCCTTTCTGTCAGTCTCAAGATCCCCCCACCAGTGTTGCTACAGAGATCTTATCTCTAATCTGTCACTGATACCTGTATGCTGCTAAATTATAGTTAACCACTCCACCACCCTGGAAGGATTTAGGGCATACAAGTTCCTACAGAGAAAGAGTCAGCGCATAAAGGGCTTGAATAGGTTATTGTCTTCTTGCAGGCTATTAACAAGGAACACTGGCAAATGCTCTAAGTATACTGATGTGTTGGCCCTCTAATGGAAAGCTCAGGCCAATGCTCATATCAGGATGGTTATCCTGGAGGAGAGCTACTGTTCAGAGCAGTTCCTTCAGGAAAAGCTGCGGGTATGCCCCAGGCATTGACGTGAGGGCGCATAGCATACAAACCTGCAGTCCCCAAATGGTCACTTCATTCATTACAATGACTATTGTAATGGTACCAGCTGAACAACTGACAGATTAATGCAAATAAAGGCATTGGGGTATTAATTAAATTACCAACAGCAATGACTAACTTGAAGCAAGATTCCCTGGCTGCATTTGCAGCAGGGGCTTTGCTGCCTGCCTCAGTGTGTGAAATGGCAGGGAAAGGACTTGCTTCCAGATGCAGCAGTAACTGTGTCAGAAACGATACTCTTTAGAGGTTTCCAGTAGAGCGAATGTGAAGTAATATCAGGTAACTGAGCATCAGATAGTCCTCTGTAAGCAGTATTTCATTGCAACCCATGCTGTCCTTTACACAATGTTTTTGTCATTTGTTTTGTCTGGTAGCGTTAGGTCTTTGCTACTGAGTGCTTAATTTATACATTAGAGATGGACAATAGTGATGGCCAATGATCCACATATTAACCATTTGCAGCCCTATTACAGAGAGAGAATTTAATTAATTGTTAACAGATGAGAGGAACTTTCATAATTTTGAGGCAGAAAGTGGCTGCTGATGGTCTACAGAGCTCTTTTTCTGTCTCCTCAGGGGGATTGGCTCTAGAAAGTGTTTCTCACAGTTGTTTTGTCGGTCTTTGCTGATTATTTTCTTGCTGCTGTCTGGGCAAGGTTAAGGCCTCGGAGGGCCCATGTGAATTTGCCACCTGAAAATGGGCTTGAGCTAGCATTGGTTGTCCAGATGAAAGGGAAGTGGGAGAAAAAGGCAGAGAGGGCAGTAAAACCACAGCAGCAACTGTCTTCATTAGCTGTTCATGGGAGTTTGCCCAGCCTTGGATCATCCCACAGCGACATTCACTTTATGCCCTGGCTGCATGGGATTGCGGAGTAGAAATCTCTTTGGTCTAGAAGGGAGGAGACTCCGTGATGTGGAACTGGACACTTGTTGTGCCAGAATGCCCTGCTATTAGCATCGGTATTGACAACTGCATTTTGGCCTGTTAACTGCAAAGAGATGGTGGCAGTTTCCCTGTCTCGGTTCTTCCCTATGCTGTTTCTGCACCCGGGAAAATTCCACCTGAATTGTCTCAGTGCTCTCCACCATTCAAAGAGAAACCTTACAGAGCTGCAGTGCAGAGCCTGGACTTTGCATGGTCCAGTCTAACTCACAGGAGTATTAAAAGACAAAACCAGCATAAGAAGCATCTACACTTTCCTTCAAAGGTGGCTTGACCAAAGATGTGTCTGCAATCCATTTGACCTGAAGGCCATAAAACTCATGGTGAATGCTATTTGCATATTTCATGGTCTTAACACCAGTTGACCTACAAGTGCAAAGCAAGATCAACCAAAGAGTTATTTTGCAGGATACTTTGCTTTGTAAATTGTTTCCAGAATTACAAAGCATCCGTTCCAACAGAGAGAGATTGTCCAGCTCCCCCTTGGCTGGCTTTTCACTCCCTCTATCTACAATAATGTTCAGCAAAGTGGGTGAGTATTTGGTGGCGAGTGAGTTTTTTGGCCATTTACCTCATTTCTGAATGATGCAAATGAAATATAGGGTCAAATGCAGGTATGTTTTACGGGATAAAAATACATAATTTGACCCACACATGCTGAAATACTAGAACAGAGCAGCTCATAAATTTCCATCATCTTAGGATTTAAAATAAAAATCATTAAGCAGGGGGATAGAATATTACGGGAAGGGACCAAAATAGTCTGTTTGGGCAATGCAGAGGTGGCTACAGCCCCGTTCTATTTGTAGTGACAGGGGAGGTTGCAGCTGAATCACGTTACGCGAGATGCGTGCTGCAATGGCTGGAGCTCAGAGTGAAACCCTCGTGCCTCTCCCTGGACTTGCAGTAGGCAGAAGCACTTGCAAAATTGGAAAAAAAGATAGTGGGAGCTGGAGATTTTCGGGAAACTTGCAGAGCTGGGGAGCAGGAAGGAGTGGGTGAGTGCAGGGGTGACAGCAGCGTTTGGTAGAAGAGGATGAACAAGGAGAAATCAGTGGTGGCTGGGTGGGCAGAGATACACCAGTTAGCCAGGCAGAAGAGTACCAGTGGAAAGGGAGAGAATGGGGTTAGCAGAGGTACAGAACAGGGCTGGAAAACATTTGTTAGCTTTCAGTAAGTCTCTCAAAACTTTTCCACTCTACTGTAATTAATTTTTCCTGCTAGTCTGGGCTGGTTTGTGTGTGGTGAATGTAAATGAGACCAGCAGGTTGCTAAGGTCTGTATGAAATGCAAAAATGAATGTGTGGCTTATGACAAATAACTACTCTGGCTTGTGTCTGTGGAACTGACACTTGTACACAGTCAGACATGAGGATCTTGATCCTGACAATGCTTATAACTAACAATTATCATCTTACTGTATGCTTCTAACTTCCTTTGAGCGTATATACCTATGTGTTTGAGGTGTCAGGGCTTACACCTGGCTATGAATTCTACAAACGACTCATTGAAAAATGAAAAACAAAACCAGACAATGTTAATTTGCTAAGACCACTCCAAAATAGAGCAGGATCCTGAGAAAAAAGTGCTGTAATGAGACCCTAACATTATTTGTTGTTTGTTCAAAAGTACCTCGTGTTTCACAAGCAGCTTTTTGTTTGTTTTTCTGTTTCTAATTTTGTTTAACCTACCATTTGAGGACTGAAAGGCAGAAAGCCCCCACCCAGCAGAGAAAGTCTTACAAGACTGAAAAGAGGAAGACCTATTTTGCAACCGGGGTGGTTTCCCCTGGGACATGCATGGTGGTGAACAGGCAGAGTAGTATTTTTATTGTAGGTTAAAACTTGCAAAAACTTGGATTTCATTTGCCTGTGTGCACACTTTGCAAGTATGTACCAGGGAAGGAAGGAGGACTAGATGAGAACCAGTGCATATTGAAATCTCACTTGAATATATTATCTGAATGTGGCCAGGTGTCATGCCCCCTCCAGAACCCCCTTCCAGTTTCCAAAATCAAAATGAGGCCGATGGAAACCAGAGCTGCCTAGCACAAGACTAACTACAGTGGAGATCAAGGATATTGATGAATTAATTGATTGCTTATTTCAGATGACTACATATGGAAAGATAGAGAAAATATATAAGAAGGGAAGGAAAACATGCTGAGCTGAGGCCATAAGTGAGACCAATTTTTCTCTTCAGACACTTCGAATTGAACTCCTAATTGCTTCCCTTAGTTGAAACAGTTATATAATCCAACAACTGACTTTTCTTGCCATCAGCAGAGCATTTTTCATTTGAATAGGGAATTTGTGGAAGTGGATGGAAGGACAGATCAGATATCCATCTGCTTTGTAAACTCAGGTACAGCATGAGTTTAGCAGTTCATGTCACACAGACTGCGCTCCTGTCTCTACTGATGGTGTCAGGAGTGCTAAGAGGTTCCTACCTCTTTTAGAGTCATCTCTGCAGATGGGGCTGAGCTAGGACCAAAGGTTACTGTTAAAGGACAGTCTTAGTGGGAGAGCTGCTCATAGTGTTGAGATCCCAGTGGAAGCAGGGATGATTCTGGAGGGTGCCCGGAGCATGGGCAGTGTCAGAGCTCTGCCAGAGCAAGCACAATAGCTCATTTACTTTGGCACCCAGCAAATCAAGAGCTTAGTAAAGAAGGGAGGAAGAGTTTTGAGGTGGCAATTTACCCTTGTCAATGAAACAGGGAGCTCCCTCAAGTCCTGCCTTCAACCACTGGCTGCCATCCCCCTTGTGCTGCTCCTCTCCACTGTCCACAGAAGCAACCTTGAGATGTCCCTGCCTTTCAGAAAACCTTGCTGGTGCTTCTGCAGCAGGCTCCTGGTGCCAGATAGTGTTGCCTAAACCGCTGAGTACCATGTGCTGTTTCTCAAACAAAGGTGAGAAGCCACCCTTTGTTTCCAGGGCACGTGCTTTGGAGACAGCAATTTGACAGCAAAAGAAATGTTTTATTTTGAAAGTGACCCCTTCCCCTGCCCCCAAAAGAGAAAATCCCCAAACACAGGGAAGGAGAGATTTTAAGCAAAAGACCCAGCCGATAGCAATGGTCAGATTGCAAGCAGTGTCATTTGGCTACAAAACAGGACTGTCCTTTAAAGTCATCTGTGGCCTGCTACCCTAACCTTCTCCTCCAGGTTGGATGAGGAGTACTGTCTGTCCCGCCTGGGAAGCTGTGGTGGTGTCAGAGCCACAATTGTCTAAGCATTTAACACAGGCATGGGCTTTATATCTAATGTAAGTGTTGTAAAATATATTTTATTAAGAAAAGGTCTGTGTCTAAGGTGGCTCACCAGTTAAATCATTGATTTGAGGAACTTCTATAGACTAGGCAAGCATTTGGAGAAAGGGCTTTATTCCTTTGCCGCTCAAGAAGACAGCAGCATTGACTTAGTACCTCTGACATCCCTCTCTGCTTTGGAGAGTAGGGAGGACTCAGGCTAGTTTGTTTCTTATATTTGTATTTCAGTGCTATCTGTTTCACTTGTGTATCCTAGATTTAAAAAAAACCTTAATGTTCAGACCATGACTGATATTGCATGGCTCGCTGTTTTAGTAGGATTTCTTAAAACAAGTCTTTGAAAGAATCTGAGAAGCTCTCACCTGCTTATTCTTCTATATGGTTTAGGAAGACAGTGGTTTAGTAATAAGCACATAATTCTTTTTTTTTTAGTTCAAGGTGACAAACAACCTCTGGAACAAGTATGCAGCAGGTCAGGGAGTGTCATTACAACTGACTGAGTAAGGAAGGATCCCTGTCATTTTAAGAACAAAGGGAATGTTTAGAAAATTAATTAAAACACTCTCCAAGACTCTTTATGTGATAGATATGCTGTCTTCATTAGACCCCTTGCAATTCGTCTTTGCCCACTTTCTAACAGCATAGAAGTCTGATAGTATTTCCGTTAAAATCAAAGCCAAATATTTCAATGCTCTCTGCACAGGATAAGAGATGTATTATGTTTCAGTAGCATTTATTCCACAGAAAAAGTTTCTCTAATTCTGCTTAAGCTCTATTCTGTTTTTATAGGTGTGTTTGAAACAGAATTAGGTGGATTTAAGTATGGCCCTCCTGAGGGAAAGAACTGGAAGATTCCCCATCAAGAGTTGATATTTGCTAGCGTTCACCAGCTGGGGCTTCCTCCCCTTCAGATGTTGACACAATTAATTGTGTCATTTCACAGTTCACAGAAACTGACACTAATAAAGATGAAGTCATAAGCTGTCCTTCTGAAGTAGCATGGAGTGCTTGGATAAGATTTAAAAATCATGTAAAGGGAGAACACTTCCTGTGTGGCAAGTTGAGGTGTAAAATATCCCACATGCAACCAGATGGCTACACAAACTTGTCTGAAATTGCAAGAGGAGGCCATCTCTTTTTTCTGTGACTATAACAACCTGTCAGCAAGGTCTCGTGCTGTGTAAGAGCTCTCACAGGGCTTGGCTGTGGAGTTTGTAAGGCAGTAAGCAGGTGAGTGGTCTGAAGAGGACAGCCTTGGTATACTAAACTGTGGCTTTTTCAAGCCTTTTTGCACTTTTTCTTTTCATTTTTTTCCTATGCTGATGGGTTTAATGCTTTTTTTTTCTTTCTTCTTTTTTTTTCTTCTGCTGCTGATATTAAAAGTTTTGGTTCCTCTTTTTTTTTTTAAACAGCCTGTTACCTGTAATGTACATACAGAAGTATTGTGCTGTATACGGGTGTCTTGTACACATCACAAACTTTATTCGTAGCATTTCCAGATACTGCCCACATGATCTTTGCTTTCTCAAACCTGTTTCACCATCAAAGAGGAACAGCTGAACAATAGGGCCAAAAGCACTTTATGCACTTAAAAATGCTTCAGAAAATACCCATTAAATCTTCTAGCAACAAGCTTTTTCAGCCTTGAAAAACAGAAATAGCAGTCTTGAAAACACAAAAACTTTTCTTGTTTGGATCCCTTCACTGTGAATTTGAAGATGTGAAACTGAGAGTGTTTGAAGAGCAGAGCGATGGTTCACATGCTGGGTGTGGGACTTGGTTTAACTCTGCCCTCATCATCCCCTCGAAGTTGGGGTAGGGGCGGTGCTCAGAAATCCAGGTGGTTCCTTTCCAGTTGTCCGCTTTCTTCAAGAGGAACGGCTGCTTTTCACCTGCCTGCACTATCTCTTGGTCAAGACGTTTATGCTTGTATTTGCAAGGCCTGAAAGACCCTTCCCTAACCCCACTTCATTCCAGGGACTGGCTGTAGCCAGGATAAGTTGTCTCCTAATAGCAAACATTAAGAACACTTTATTGTTTAATAGCATTAAACTTTACCAGTGAAAATTGGCTCCCAAATGCATATGGCTGCCTAGACCCTTCAGCAGTTATTATGAATAACAGGAGGATAAAGGCAGTTAATTGATGGGAAATCCCCTCACATAGACAAAGAAAATACATTTCTGCTAAATTGCCAGCATGCAGAGGGCAGTGCACACTTCCCTAAGGCAAGACTTGACTCTTTTACTCTACCACAGTGCCAAAATAATTCCCAAGAAGCAAAGGGATTTGCATTAGTGTAGCTGAGACTAGAAGCTGGGCTGTCAGTCCCAGACTCCAAATAGAAAAAAGAGATCCAGTCTTTAGATTTTATATTGAATGACTCCCATGTGCTTGGAAGTTAGAAATTTTCCTTGTTAAAAATGAAGTGTACTCCTCTTGGGTCAGCTTCTGAGTTGCTGATGCTCTGCTTGTTGAGTGTGTCAGCTAGGCCCTCAGGTCCACAGAGGAAAACACCTATTCTGGAGCTGTTAAGAAAATTAAAATATGGTCAGGAACTAGGTATGGAGTAGCTAGATGTTCTTCATGTAAATCAATCTTATGTTCTTTAGGTGCAAGGGGTTTTTTTCTCAGTAACAGGAAGAACTGGATGACTACCCCTTAAAACTTATAACCCCTTAAAACTTGCAAGGCACTTACTGCTCCTTCCAAAACAAATGGTGGGCTAAATCTCAGCTCAGCAGAAGTCAATGAAGACAGGTTTATTGACCTCAGTGGAATCAAGGAAATAGAGCTTCAAAGAGCTTATGGCACAAATTCTTGAAAGGAATTGTTCTGGTTTTTTTTCCTACTAATTTTGGGTGCTCAACTAAAAGTCATCCATATTCAGGTTTTGGGTTTTGAGGTAGAAAGTATTTTTGGATGTATTTAGACATCACCTGATATTCCTATCTGCTTCAGGTGGAACAATGGGGTATTTTTTTCTAAAACTTCTGCTAGGAATTAGACACTCCATGAAGTACCTCGCCAAAAAGGGATGATTTATTTTTTTTTAAATTTTGAAACAATTTGGTCAAGACCATAGATCGTGTTCATGGCTGAAACAAGAACAGAAAATACCTGGAGATTGTTAGGAAAAAAATGCTCCTCAAACTTTATCAGCAAAAGGAACAAGATTGTGCTGTTATGACATTTAGATAGAGGAAGTCCATGGACACTATCAATTTGTAAAAGTTTACCCAGGATGCTGCCCTGCAATAGTTTTGAACTCATTTTCCCAGTTAGGTCTTCCATACAAGGTTTTTTGTTTAAGGCCTGTAATCACATCTTTCTCTTCTTCATGATGCACTGCAAAGTGAGTGGCCTGTGGGAAATGAAACACAAAGGACAGTGTAAAGACAGAGTTCGATAAGGCAGCACTTTGTCCTGTTAAAAAAAATAAAATAATGCCAATACACACTGAATTATTTACAAACTGAGAATGTGGAATTTACGGTGTTTAGCAAGAAAAGCTAACGTTGGTAAAGGCCTGACTATCAGTGTCTATCCTCACCCTTTTCCCCAGATGGGGCGATCTCAAAGGTTAAAGCTACAAAGCATTGAACACAACAGTTAATTACATTTCTTTTGCAATGAACTAATTAAGTCTAAGAACTGTAAAATAATGCTGTAAATTACAACAAACCTTTCCCTTCAGGTACAATAATACAACTCCCTTGACCTGAATGGAGTCCTGCCAGGTTGATCTCTGGAAGGTTTGATCCATATGAGGAGGTCTTGTCCAGCCTCCCTGAGTGATGTTCACCTAGACCAGCTACGCTAACTAAAGCCAGGAAGAGAGGATGTGGTTAAGGACATAAGTTCAGGCCTTGCGGAGTTCTCCAGCACTTTTATATGCCAAAAAACTTACAGGTAGCTTTCTCCCTAAGCAAAAATTGTGTGACTTTTCTTATTTCCTTCCACTTTTTTTCCATTGCATGTGTGATAACTTCATACCTTGTTCCTACCCCTCCCTGTCTGTCTGAGCTACAGCATTTTAGGCACAAGGTGAATTTCGCAACAGTGAGATATAAGTAACATGAAACATCCCTAAAAGTAATAGGGTGAGCACCTTTCCTGACTCAATCATACATTATCAAGTGGCTCGTGGAAGAGCTGCTCCTTTGTATCCCTGCAGTGACTTGTATGAGTGGGATCAGATAGAGCACTCGTGAGAGTCCTGAAACAAGTATCCTGCCATTGTTCAAACCTCATGTATTAGCTTCTCCAGTCCCAAATGCTGTTAGAGATACTTGCATGGTCAGCTGAGGTTGCTGATGTGAGGAAAGACTGCTTCCCAGAGTGCACGGCCAGAGTAAACCAGAAAGGGAGGTCCAGGTGCACATTAGCAGCTGATCCCATCTAACTTCTGATGGGTAATACCTGTCTGCATTTAAAACCTCTGAGAGACAGATGGAGGCCCAAGATAAATACCATTTGAACATTTATCGCAACATAACATGCTAAGATCAACCTCAGTGCATATGGAGGCAAAATTTTCTACCGTGTTGTTACCTGAGATTCATCCCAGCCTGTGAGGTAGATGTTATAGCTGAGAAAGTCTGCGTTGTTCCTCTCCTGCATTTGAGCTTCCAGAGATTGCAAGAGGTCAGCAAACCATTCAAAGGCATGAGTGTCCCTGCAAAGCCAGTAAAAATAGATCTGGAAGAGACAAGAGTGAGCTGTCAGGGGACATAGATACTTATGGTTTCTGGTTTTATGTCTGCTGACAGAATGAGGATTGCAGACTTCTTGTAGAAATTGCCCTGGCCACTTCAGTAGATGGGTAGGCTGGTATCGAAGCTATTCAGGAGTTTTGATGCTCAGACGGTTCTAAAGCAGAATGAGTGATTGCAAGAACAAGGAAACATCTTTCTATTTTTCTTCTACCACCAGGTTACGTTTTTAGTTTATGATATTTCCTCATATCCTTGTAAAACAGTTTGTTAGGACATAAAGTAATGATTTAGAGGAAGACTCTGTCTCCCTGTCTGCTGGTGGGCAAGGCAAATTAAAGCAGGTAACAAAAGCGGTTCTGTTCTCTGAATATGACCGAAACTGCAGAGTGTGACTCCACACCTTTGCCCAGGGAGTTTCCAGGGGCAGGAGGGGAGAGGAGGATGGTAGCAGTGTGCTTCCACTGACATAAAGTTGCTCTGTCTGTGCTTAGGGAAGGAATGCAATATTTGCACAGGCTGTGTTAGTGCCTTGCACTCTGCATTTCTTATGCAGCTTGAACAGCATCTCCACTGCAATTGGAAATCCCCAGAGCCACAGTCAGGATTTGCATGTGGGATTTTGCTCATAGGCTATTTCTCTTTTAATTGTTTTCACTTTTGACCCTCCAGCTTCCCTGCCTGCTGGTCTTGTGAGGTAACTGGACTCTTTTTGTAGGACTCACACATGTCTGGAGCCAGACTGCCTGTGCTGGACCTGTTTTGAGTTGGGCTGTCGGCCTTTGAACAATTACATGGGTTCTGGGAATGAGGACACATACCTTCTTGAGTTTTAGGTTGGTTGCATCGTGGCAGTATTTGTACCAGACAGACTTGAGTACAGATGCAAAGGGGGTGACCCCGATTCCAGCTCCAACAAGCATAACAGTTTCATATCTGAATACGTCTTCACTTGCTGTTCCAAAGGGGCCATCCACAGCTATCCTGAAATGGGTTGTACACTTAATAAATCAATAGTGAATATTTATTAGCACCATTTAAAATAACAATAAAAAGGTAACATTTGTTTACTACTATGCACATTTGGGTTGCATACTCATCAGCAAAGAAGAGGCGGGGCTGATAGGAGGAAACTGCAGAGAGCCATCTAAGGCCCACATCTGTGATGGAAGTAGTTAGGGATTGTACAGGTGCCACCAAACTGGTTGAGCAAAATTTAGACTGTCAGAGGTGTTGCTTGACTTTACCATGGAGACTATTTTTACATACTTGGGCAACTTCCATGCCTCCTGGAATTCTTGCTTATCACATCCACAGGCATTGAACAAGCCCTCTGTCCAGTCCCCTACAATACGGACGTGAATGCTGAAGTAATCCTCTTCTGGAGCAGAAGTTAATGTAAATGGATGCCATTCCAGTTTAGACACTGCTGGACATTTGACAAAAATGTATTGCCCGACCTCCATCTTGAAACCCTTCTTCATCATCTGGAGCTCAATTGTCTTGAAGGGGTGAATGACCACCTACAGTGAGAGGCACAAGGGGAAAAAAGGGAAAAGAAAAAGGCTGTCTTCACTGTTCACTGGATGTATCTACATCCTTCATCACTAACATTGTCCTCTATGTGAGCAAGAAAAGCAGGTGAAACTTTGTTCCCAGCAGAGCTGGGAGCGAGGAACAACACCTGACAGCCAGATGAAAGACTGCAGAAGATGGTGAATTTTTTGTTGAAGTATTTTTTTCACACCATGCCTGCAGTTGCTCCAAAAGGGACAGGTCAGACTGGCATGTCTTGTAACACATCACTGGATCTGTGTATGTGCGTTGTTAATTCCAAATGCACTTTACACAGTGGCACAGAGAACAGTGGTAATGAATTTGACTGTATATAGAGGGTCAAAGGCATAGGGCTATCATACAGATAGGGAATTGGATAGGTAGTTACACTGGAAACTGATTTTTTAGTGTTATAGCTGGGTAGGACCTATAATATGGGCATTTACATTCTGCCTGTCTTTAGCCAAGAGTAAATAGAAACAATATTCTAGAACCAAGGCTAGTATTTCTGTCACTATGCTTTTTTAATCCTAAAGTTCTCTGCCAAGGTTATTTTCAATTTTCAGAAGAGATTTGCAATCAAGTCTGTCTTTCTATTAATGTAGGTATTAACAATAGCACTTAGGGTTGTGGAAGAAATTTTCTACCAACAGAGAACTAAGCAGACACCATAGACATGGAATAGAAATGGCTCAGAGATATTTTGGTAATGTTACCAAGCGGCACACTAGTATATAGGAGCCTTCCAACGTTTCAGCATCATGCCAGGGCACAGCAGAGATACCTAAAGTCATCCCTCAAACCCCGCTATGATTCAAACAGGGTGTGTCCACAAGATGCAGCACAGTGCCATGTGAGGAAGTTACACTGGGAAAGGCCAGGGTAGTTTTTATGCGTTTGAGCTTAGTGCCATGCCACTTTGGCTGTCAGACTTTCAGAACCAATATTAATATCTCTGCAACACACCATGGAGAATGGAAGCTCAACATTTGCTTTGACTGAACCCCCTAACTCTCCTTTCCAGGAGTCATTTGTTCCACTGAAAAATCAGAATTCCTAAATATCTGGATAGTTTTGAAAACAAATATTTGGTATCTTAAATACTCTTAAGGCTGTGGAATTTCTACATTGTGGAATTTTTCTCTCAATACAAAGAAAAATAATTTATCTTTTCCTAAGATTCAGTTCTGTGCCTTAGCTAACTTCCTCCTCTTGCTTTGTTTAGAGACAGGCTACATTTAGTTGTTAGAGGCAGGCATTATTTTTGCATGACAGCAGGCAGAACACCCCTGAGAGGCTTTCACTGATAACTTCATCTGTCATATAGGAGCCATTGGCTTTGCTGCACCACCACCATTTGGAAAAATAGTTCAAGTTTTGCCTGGTGTTAAGCGTTGCATCAGCACATACCTTTGTGATAACAACCTTCTGCTGTGACCTCCAAAACCGCACCAGCCTCTCACACAGGTACAAAAACATGGGACCTACTACCCACTTCCATGTCTGTAAGCAGAATAAAATGACAGGTCAGATGATGAAGATGGCAACTTAGATTAAATTGAGTCCTAGAAATGCTGTGAGTGGGCATGAAATTCAAGTAATCTAGGTTCTTTATCAACCAGAGTAGGGAACCCTTAAGAGATCTGACACTTTCAAAATTGCTTCTGGTCGGAGAGGGAATATCTTTCTCTGTTGAGAGTTGCAGATGGCTTTTTAGTTGCTACTAGAGTGACAGAAAGGTATTTTCCTGTGAGAGATTTTGTTCTGTCTAAAATATAAGGTAACTAAGTGGAATGTGGAGTAAAGCTCTGAATGTATTATTGACTCTGGTCTGTATTACTGCAGGAAAAGATGTGGTTTCTGTTAACAGATCAGTCTGAAATGTGAATGAACAACCAGCCTGGTTAGTCAATAAAAGCTGAAGTTTCAATGTCACGTTTCCAGAGCATTAATTTTCTGTTAATGATCATTAGTCCATTAATAATGTGAAACTATTTATTACGTGGATTATAGCACTTTCTAGAAATCACCACAAGCCACAAAATACATTTTGGGTACACAGTTCTCACATACGATTTGCTCTTTTGCTTTGCCTGTTAACTGTGCCTGTTTTAAGGCACACTGGAAGTGAGTTGTCTGTCTGTCTGTCTGTCTGTAGTCCATTTCTGCTTATAAGCCATTGTGTCAAAATCTATGGTTTTATGTAAAGAAACATGCCACTGATGAGCACTGGGGGTTATGTAGCTGCTTTTCTACAGCAAGTGCATATGTTATTTGACAAAAAGAGAAAACTGTAAACATTTTAAATTGAATTTATAGTCAAGACAACTGTTCTTACCATAGGAGGATTCCCTGAAAACTGGGGGATTGGACAAGCCCCCTTCTCTCCCCAGTGAGTGAAGTTCTTATAGCAAATCTCTGGATTATGTTCATCCAGACTCTTATCTGTCTGCCCCCGTACAATACGTCTGTAAAAAAATAAAAATCTTGAAGGCAATGAAATGAAAATGCAGGTATTTGTCCCTTATTGTTATTCGATTTATATACTACTCTTTCTATGTGGAGTTGTGGACTTCTGCAGTGTTACACCTCTGATGCAGCTTTACTGCTCTAATAAACACACAAAAATGCTGTTAAAAATATAAAAATAGGGAGGATAGTTTGTAGGGGAAAATACTGACTACAAGATCAGGTGAGGAACTGAGAGGTACGTCCATGACCATTTCCAGGAAGTGGTCACAATAGGAAAGCTTCATTCTTTTCAGAGTTATCTTACCTTTTTCTTCAATAAAGACAAAGCCTGGAGTGAGCAAGGTAAATTCCCTAGTGACCAGTACAGAAATTATTTCAGTTGTTTATCTTAGAAATTTGGAGAGCCCTTTCCAACATACAGTCTTCCTTTGACCCTTCCTCTCCCTTTAAAGCTGTGGAGTAGCTGGTCAGTTGGTGTGAATGAACACAGATGCTTCTGACGCAAAGCAGCCATGCCAGCTTGTGTCAGTGGTGATCTGGCATCTATATTCTTGCCTGGTTAGGTTTTTTGGTTGTTGTTGTTTGTTTTATTATAGAGAAGCCTGACTTCTCCAGTTCAGCCATATTTCCAGCAGCAGAGCTAGTGCTGAAAAGTCAGTTTCAGTTTTGAGCGGGAAAATATATTCTGATTTTATTCACTATTTCCTGCCTCTGTAGTTCTGCCAACCTCAGGGGTATGTGAGAGTCCCAAAAAAATGATGGTAATTAGTAGGATGAGGGTCATAGTAGAGAAATTCAGATTAAGATCTGCTTATTTTCCCTAGAAATGGTCTGATTCTGATCAGCCTATTCAGTTTTGTGCCAATATGATTCTGCTGATACATTCTTCCCATGATTTCTCTTTCTGCTTTTTCTAGCTCTGTTTCTGTGAACTAGACTATGTTTCTGATGTTTCAAAAAAACTGTGGTATCTAAATCATATGTAGGTTTAGGTTTAGGTGACAGATTTATCAGAGGATGATTAGAAAGTCTTGAAAGTTAAAAGATTGCACTAATCATAAATATTACTAATGAACCTCTTCCTCATTAAAGGTTTGATTAACATCCTGCCTGAAAAATAAAAGGGAAGGAATGACACTGTCCCAGGAGCATCATGAGTTGCAATTTGCAGGAACATAACCAGCTGCAGTTTACTTCCCCACTAGTGACAACGGGTTCAGCCGAGCCACCCTCAGATGAGTTATGGGAACAGGAGGAGCCCATTTCCTGCCACTCTCACCCCATTGCTTAAGGGAAAGTGGGCTGGGGGGTTTTTGCGTTGCCCTATGTTCTGTTCAAGGTTTGACAATGCCAGTATCCCATACAAGAAAAATAAAATACTTATTTTCCCTTATTACTCAGTGTAGATGCTCTTCCAGTACTGTAATTAAGCTTTCAGTAGTATAGCCTTCTAATTGCTTCTTTTTCTGATGGAAGTTTTACTTTAGTTTCCAAGGATGATCTGCATCTCTGTACTCTCTCCTCTTTACATTTATTATGATAAGAAGTTTGGGACATTTGTATGTGATACATAGCTCATGCACAAAAAAAATCAGTACTTCATAAGTACTGTAACAGCTTGTAACCAACAGGAATCTGCCCCTTCAATTATATTAATTATCTTTGGTTCAGTTTTCTATATAACCATATATATATGTACATATATATGCATATGTATGACACACAGCCGTCTGTTTCCTGAGATACAGTGACATCTATACTTCTCTCTGACATGTTACTTTGAGACTGTCAAATCCTGCTTACTCCATAACATCCTTCATTGCACACCTAAGATGCCTTCCTTGCCTGTAGAAAGACTGTCCGATATTTTTTAGTATATTATCACTTTCTCTAAAACAAAAATTTCATTCCTGCCTTTACCGCCATGTAAGGGAGGCCACTGAGTTCCCTGCCAGAAGGCATCCTTCCCTCTACAGATAATAATGTTCCTGTGTTTTTCTCCTTCCAAAGGACTCTGACAACCATGTTCAACCCCACTGCCCAAACTCTTTGTCTTTTCAGTACAGTTGCAATTAAAATGGTGGAAGTATACTGACCATCCAAGTAAATACAAGTCAACTGTTATGAATGATATGCTGCTCACTGACCTCTAGAAAGAGCAACCTTTCTTTCTGATAGCATTGTGTAATAACTACTGTCAAGTTTGGATATTTTGTCAGTATCTATACGATATTTGCTGCAGGAAACATGAACCACTTGTTCTTTTCCTTCAACAAGTTTTGCTTGTACTTTCATCTTGTTTTGTAAGTTGGAATGGACAAATATGCTGGTGGCGATTCTCATCTGCCTTCTATTTTTGTTCTTCCTGTTGTACTCTCATTTCTGTCTTTTTTTCTGGCACTATTGGACTGAGAGGAAGTGTTTTTGAATAGTCATTTTTGCTGGGCATTTTGAAAGCACACTTTCTAGTGCACCTAGAATTTCCTTTAAAATGGACAATATAGTATAATTATGAACTATGAAATATGGCTTAGCCTTTTTTTTTCCTTTATGCATCAGTTCTGTGGCTTTATAAAGTTAAACTAAAGTTCATTTTTCTAAGTGCTAAAATTGTGTTTGCATAGTGCTAGAATTGTTTCATTAGGCTTTTCAGCTAATTCAAAAGAAGGTATGGAATGAACCAACAGTGGAAAAAGATATTTGGCATTTGGAAGTTATGAAAACTTACAGTTGCCTAGGTTTGAGCTGCAACAGCTAAAAACCTATTCTGAAATGCTGCTGATATTAAAAGCTCATCCAAGTCTGAAAGATAAATCTGTGTTATGATCGTTTTCATTTACCAAACAAAATCCTAGGCTCTATATAATTTTTATGGTGACGTCTCCGTACATGCATGTGTGTGAGGCAATTCCTTTTAGGAGAGAAAGATAAATTAGCAATTAGAAACAGGAACCTTGGAAAAGACCTTTCCCATTAAAATATCAGAAAAAGTTGAGTGAGCTTAAGTATGCCAGACTCCCATAAAGCCTCATGCATGTGAATGGCTTTTTGCATGTATCAGTGGGAGCCTCTTGGCCTCTACAGGCCCATCGTTACCATAAAAAATAATTGCTGCTTAATGACTTAAGTCCCTATACTAATGTGCATGGGGGGAACTTTACATTAAGATAAAGTAGTTACCATGTATTGTGTGATAAATGCGAATACTCACCCAGCACCGTGGATGACAAGGCCAATAAAGAAGATGACAAAGAG
Organism: Pterocles gutturalis; assembly: GCF_000699245.1. Lineage (NCBI taxonomy): Eukaryota > Metazoa > Chordata > Aves > Pterocliformes > Pteroclidae > Pterocles > Pterocles gutturalis. Next base: position 18,857 of record NW_010109595.1, read on the forward strand.
ATGGTGCGTGTACCAGAATACTTCGAAATATGACCTTCGGATGGTTTTGGTGGAAGACGTGATGATTAATATGAGGGCCAGAGTGATGATAACTCCAGTGAGGCCAGCCAAGTACGTGAAAGCCACATACAGGCCTCCCACAGGATTCTGTGAAATAATTGCACACGTTAATCTAAGGAAGGGGTTGCATCAAGGCAGAGCTATCAAGGCAGAGCTAGCTGAACCATCAGTCTGTCTCACTCGCCAAATCCTTTACCTTTTTATAAGTCTTTAAGTAAGCCTCTGTGAATTTTTGTACGCAAACAATGCCAAAATCCCATTCTATTTTTGTTGCACTGCAGATTTACCTTTACTAAAGTACGTGGAAGTAGAGAGAAAAGGTTTTCCACTGATTCACACACCGAACATTGTTTCTTACTCTGCCACTGCTCAGCAGTACGGACTTGGGGAAGGTGAACACTTTTGCACAGCTCTGTTGTTAAGAGCTGGAGTCCTACATCCATATTTAGGGAGCTAAATGAAAGCTCTCCCTCTTAGTGGCGTTGTGCAGCTGTGGGCCTTGTAACTCTTGGTGCTTCTGAGGAGTGGGGAAGTTCCTTTTTTTTTTTTTTTTTTTTTTTTTGGGGGGGGGGAGGGGGGGAATGGTGATGAACCAGAGCTTAAACAGCCCAAGGTCAAAACTTTTGCCTTGATTTCTGTGTACCTTTCTGTGTGCCATGTCTGCCTTAGTCAGAAGACTGATTTGCAGGGTATTTGTTTTTACATAATGGTTTAAAACTACTTTGAAATCTGCAGGTGAAAACATTTAAAGTACTACCAAAATTCAGCAACAATATTACTGAAAAATACAGAAGAATGAATTATACAAGGTTTTGCTGCAAGATGGCCCAAAACCAGATTGTGCACACCAGAAACAGGCACTCTGCTCAAATAGTCTTATATGATCATCTAAACAAATGTAATAATGACTTCTCAGAGCCCAAAGTCACTTACCCCAATAGTTTTTCTAAAAAAGTTTACATAGCTTTCATCTGGGTTATCACCAAGTCTGGAAAGCACAGCTGCCAGAGTTCCTTCCTCTTCAACACGGGCTTGCACACTCCACTCTACGTTGAATAAGTGTGCAATGGTGTGAATTGCTAGGAGTGGCAGGAAAGAAATCATCAGGGTTAAGCAGAAGATAAGTACTCAGTGATTTTGGGTAACATTTGAAACATTTGTCAACTGCAGCTTAAGACTGCTGCTCTCACCCTCTTCATCACTGTTCAGATCACTGACAGTGTTTTACTGTTAAAGCTTTACCATCTGAAGTTTACATCTTTTTGGGTGGGGGAAGGAAAGAAGTAAAGGGAAGTTTCCATCATGTCTTTGTTCCACAAAGGCTTTCAGCAATTCAAGCAGTAGTACCCATACATGGGAAACTGAAGCATGGGATGGCTTAAATTATTTGTCAGGGTCATACTGACAAATATTATGGAACGGCTCATCTTGAGTGTGCTCACACGGCATGTACGGGACAACCAGGTGATCAAGCCCAGCCAGCATGGGTTCATGAAAGGAAGGTCATGCTTGACCAACCTAATCTCCTTCTATGACCAGATGACCCACCTAGTGGATGAGGGAAAGGCGGTGGATGTCATCTACTTGGACTTTAGCAAGGCCTTCGACACCGTGTCCCACAGCATTCTCCTAGAAAAGCTAGTGGCTCATGGCTTAGACAGGAACACCCTTTGCTCGATAAAAAACTGTCTGGGTGGCTGAGCCCAGAGACTTGTGGTGAATGGAGTTAAGTCCAGATGGCG
>NW_010109596.1:0-14919 GCF_000699245.1 Pterocles gutturalis
CCTCCGCGAACCCCACTCACCCCACCCAGGGTGGTTCTGTGAGCTAGGTCGCGACAACCAGCACTTGAACTTATTCATTATCCTCAGTTTAAACCTGAACAATACATCAAATATTCTCATGAATATTGTAGTTTCGTGTAACTTGGTTTTGAGATAGTTAAAGATTAGAGGATTTACTTGAAGCTCACAAAGATCAAAAATACAGTATTTACCTTAATAGAATGATTTGTAAATTAAATTCTTATTTTAATACAGTTTGTAACTGTGCAACATGGGATTCAGTCTTCTCTCACTGAAGCTGGTCACAGAGCATTTCCTGGCTTCTATGTAGACAGACATTTTCCTGTGGTCTCATTTTAGCAAAAATAAAACATTGTGTTCCAGCTTAACTGAAGGTGGGCTAGAGACCTATTGGTGTCCAACAGTCTAAAGCTGGTGTAAAAGCTCTAATGAATGAGGATTAACTGCGGAGCTAAGTAGAAGAAAGAGAATTCCCTTACAGATTGTTGGAACTAGTAATCTTTTATGTCACTGGCCTATGTGGAATAGACTTTGTGGTGTCAGTCCAGTTCTTTTTCTTCATATTACCAGAAAAATCTCTGCTTTGGAGCACTGCTCCCTTCGTCCATTTGAACTTGGAATAAATGTGCATGCTACAGGCAGCCAGAAGTCGTCAGCCTCAGAGGTATCTGTAGGCTAACCTTACTTGCACTGACAAACAGGTATGTAAGTTAAGGGGTGTCTGTATGCCATCTGTTCTTTTCAACCAACCGTGTGAAAAAGTTTGCTTTCAAAGTGGTTTTATTGCTGTGATCCCATTTCTCCATGTCTTTTACTGCTTCTTACTTTCTATTCTCTACTACTTTTCATTGTTGCCCATTATTAATCCTTCCTTACCCTTGATACATCCCCCAGGTCTCTTATTCCGCGAGTGGTGAGCACTGTCCCATGCATTAAGCTTCTTTTGTCATCAGGGGATGACTGATGAGTTTCTTCTGAAATCTCATGAAAGCTCAGAAGACCAGCTCTCATTTGTGTCCCTGCAGAGCAACCTTTAAGCACCTACCGATCCACTTTTTATGTGTTGTTTACTCTAGGTATTAATGTGCGCCGGGGCAGTGCCACATCTGGATAAGGGTGGAAGAGATCCTTCCTTCTGCAGTTGAGGATCTCTATGTGTGGGTCGGATGTACGAGATATCATGTTCACCTGGCAGTGTCCTGCCTCCTACAACTTCTGAGTACAATGTTGGAGCATCGGTAGCATTTCAGGCTTCCAAAATATGAATGGGTGGCATGGCTAGATCCTTGATGCTATGTTCATTATGTCCTGTGGTTGATCATTCTCCACCTCAGACTCCCATAGAAAAGGTCCTCAGCTTTGCTCCTGAGCTCGTGATTGTTGGCTCCATGTCATACCCTTTTCTGATCCTGCAGAAAGGAAGATTGCTATCTGCCTTTCCTCTGATTCTGCTGTGCACTTGGATATCTGAAAGGTAGAATAAGATGGAGCACATCTGATTCCACCTTGCTGAGTTTGGTAACTATGGGGGCATATGAAGCCTGATCAATGAAGATGCCCATGCCAGACCTGATGTTGCAGGAAAATACATTTCCTAAGCAGGTATTTTATCCTTCTGCCTGACACAGATAGGCTTTTTGATGTCTCTTATGACTGAAAAGGTATTGCTCGCCTGTGGTAAGACAGATAGACCCAAAGGATCAGGTTTTCTTCCTGGGGTATGACTAGATCTGTACTCTCAATTTCAGCCCCTAATGCCTTGAAATACTTTCTTGAATTGAAAAAGTCAATTTTAGTATCACCTGAGATACAGTTCATGTGTTGGCAGTCTTTCCCCATTACTGCCAATTTAAAGGTGAGATCGTGCCCTTCTGCTCCCCTGGAGGGTGGGTTGGTTTCAAGACATTGCAGCAAATCACCCAAATGTGGAATCTCTCTGCACTTTATCGCTGAGTTTAATTTAAACCAGGAGATACATTTAAATGCTTGACCTCTTTTCTCCAGAATTGCAGCCTCCAGATGAAACAATGCACAGCCATGGCACCAAAAGTCAAGTTTTATACTAAGAGAAGGCCAGGCCATTCAGACATGCTCAGTTTGTTGCAGGCAAGTCAGAGGGTACCTGCAGAACTGGACAAGCGTTAAGACATGTCATAGACCTGCAGAGGTGAAGTTCTCCTTGTTGACCATGGAACAGTCTGCCAAGGCTCTGTCCATGCAGAGAGCATCCCTGCAGACTGTGTCTCATTGATATTTGCAGGACACCAAGGAGTTTCTCTTGCATCTGAGTTTATGAAACACTGAGACACCCAGAAATAATGCTGGATTTGGCAGGGAGGTGGCTGAGGTTGCTCTTTGAACAAGGGATTTTAAGACTGACTTCTAGGTGCAAAAAACCACTTAGAACTATTAAACACTGTTTGTTACGTGTTTCGCTTGCCTGTCTCTTGACTTCTCATGTCCTTTCACTGTTTTTAATGAGCTCAGTACGTCACCTCTCAGTTGGATTGTAAATTGAAAGGAACTGGGGGCCAAAGATGTTCACCAGCTTATATTCATGATCATGTATTCATTTAGTGTAAGGACATAGACCCTAAACATTTATTTTGGAAAATGTAGGGCAAAAATTTCTGAAGCTTTAGCTAGAGGGGACATATAACCACCCAAAGTCAAAATGTGTGTGTGGAAAATATCCCTGTCAAGTATCCTGGTTGCTGTGTACTCCCTGGCACTCACTGACATCCAAGCTACCTACCTCAAAAAAAATGATCTTCCAGATGGAATTTCATTTGGCTCAAAGGTTGGGACATCCTGGTGAAACTCTGATGGTACAGAGGAGCCCTCACTGCACCAGGCTGGCACTTTTGTTATTGCTGTTAGAACTCATGTCCAGGTAAGAGGGTCATAACCGACCTGAATAAAATGTAAATGGTCTCTCACTGTGTGTGACTTAGAGAACTTCAGTTCAGTTGAGGTTCTCTCAAACGCACACGTGACTGATTCTAGTCATTCATCGTGAATGTTATACACTTTAAAAATGTTTTCCTTGAAATTCATGAAAATGTAGAAGAGCACCTCAATTACTTGGATATCTGGGAAACCATCTTAGTATTGTTTGACAAATCTTCCCTGCTGATCAACCAATTAGTCATGCTAATGCTTGTTAATGACATTTCTGTTTGAAGAACAGTGCAATTTGGCTTTATCTCCAAATTCCAGCAACAAAAAAAACATGTATTGATCCTGTATTGCAAATGAATCACATTTCTGCGCTACTGAAGCTCAAAAAGTGCATGAGTGGTTACACCTTGCTACCATCTGCTGAGACAATGACTCTGTAGTATTTTCACACCTTCCAGTAAAACTTCATGATACAGATCACAGCAGAGACCATTAAATCAAACTTGGTACAGGCGTGGCTACTTCTCTGAGAAAAATATCATGGGCCTGAAGAAGCACTAGCAGTTGTTCATGTAATCTGAACCTACTAATTGCACCAGCATCCACCTCCTCTTTGTGCTCAATTATGAGTCCATTTTGAAAGGGCAGTTAGTCTTTAATGGGTTAACTGATGCCACATTAATAGAGGAGCTATTAACATATACCAATAGCTATAGCTATGACATGACAAACAAATATAGTTTAACGCACCCTACTTTGAATGCAGAGTTCATATGTATTCCAGACAAAAGGCCAAACAAATTTACAACACTTCATGCATTTCTGTAGCTGAGCATTTTTTACTGAAGGATATGTAAATCCTGCACTAATCAGAGGTTCTGGGATTCCAAATGCCACTAAAGGTTATGACCTGAAGCCCTGCTAATAGATGACTGAGGGCGTAGACTAAGTAGTTCTGAATGACAGCAACCACGGGGTGTTTTGCATGAAAAGTAACCTCTAATAAATGACCTCTGCTTTCTTCCTTTCAAAGCTATGACAGTAATGAATATGAAAGGGGGAGCTTTGTCCACACCGGGTGTTATTTACACCTAAACACTGCAAGAGTGTGGATGGTTTGTGAGGGTTTCAGTTCGGCTGAAAAAGGAAGAAAGGGTGTTTTTGCTGCCTTAACAAACACTGCTGCACTTCTGCTGACTTCATTAATAACCCCTTTCTTAAACAGTGCCACCAAACAACAAGGTCACGTTATGAAAGGAAACATTTCCTCCTTCATTTTATGTATGTGTGTGTACATAAATATCTGTACACATATGTATGTATATGTTTACTGGATGGGCTACAGGCTTTATGTGAAATCTCTTGGATTGCTGATAGAAGCATTCAAATTTCTGCTGTTTTGTGACCTTTAGTGAGGCAGAACACTGTGTCTTCGGTGGTATGAACAAAACAAGGATGTTTTTAACAGCAGAGAGTCTCTCCTAGTGGGTGATATTTACACTTTCATTTTTTGCAGGAAAACAGCTCTGAGATTTTTTTCTTAAGTGCGATCAGAACCAGAGTTCTGTTAAAAAAAAAAAAAAAAAAAAAAAAAAAAGGATTTATTTGAATGATGGTGATCAATCAGTTAAACTTTTCACATCATGCTGGAGATCCTGGAGGGGGAATAGAGCAGTTATGAGCAGACTGTCTTGTCTGTGGTCCTACCAGCTCAGGCTTGTTCCCAGTCCCTTCCCTTCCTGGTTTTGGTTTCGGTGTGTAAGGCCATGCCAGGATGCGGGGAGACATGCAGGCAGGAGGTGCTGGCTCCTCTGCGCAGCTTGGGAGCTGAGCTGTGCAGGTCCCATTACCGCAACACCAGCAAAGGGATTGTGTGGGGACGCCGTCAGGGTTCTGTGGCATACACTTAATCGCAAAAATGAGGGTCACGCCAGAGATCCCGGAGGCAGCGTGCCAAGGTGCAGGTTGTTTGTTTGAGTCCTGGGGTGCAGACGTGCCCCCCTGGGACCCAGCTCAGGCACTGCTGTGGGGGGGATTCACACTCCACCTCCCTCTGTCAGCACAGTGGCACTGCAGTTTCCAGTTTGGGAGCTTGTGTGCTTAAACCCCATCTTAGGCTTTCTTGACAGTCCTGCCCAGTAGGTGCATGGAGATTCCGGTTTCTTCAGGATGTGTCAGTCCCACTGTTGCTCCCAAAGAGCTTGGCCTTGCATGGTGCCACCGCCACAGGCTACTGTGCACAGGCTGCCTCCAGACATGTCATGCGTGGTGGCAGGGTGGCTCTGACACTCCACTTGCCCCCGAACCCTGTTAGCTGCCCCCTGCAAAGGCTGTTTATTTGGGATTTGAGCATATGAGCATGCAGCATGTGGCCTAGGAAGAGCTAGCCTAATGCACTTCATACCCCAGGAATCTTTCGCCTGATGTTCAGCACAGGTTTTTTCCTTTTCTTAATATTATCCAAATATTTTTTCATTAGTTAATTTTTAATACAGACATTTTATGTGCAGATCATAGTTATGTTTGTTCAGGTATGACTGCCATTTTGTTAGGTGGCAATTTTGCCTGAGTAAGGAGGCCAAAGCAGGGCTTTAAAATGCACTCCTCATAAAAAATTAAAGAGCTATTCTTTATTTACATATTTACGCAACAGTCAATCCATCGTGTAAAGCTTTCTCTGCCTTAAACCCAAATCTCTGGGGTGTACTCCATGCCTGGGGAAATTGGATGGCTCAGAGAAATGATAAAGAGATATCTGTCCATCCACCTATCTATCATTTTTTATACCATACTCATTACCATGGTCTCTGAGCTCCTATTACACGTATGGAGCCTTTCCCATTTTGGTACAGAGCTGGTCAGCAGAGACAGCAAAGCTATCGTTATTTTCGGACGAGCAGAAGGCTGCGGAAGGACTGGTTGCTCAGTCCGCAGTGGCCATTTGGCAGAACCAAGTTTGTAGAGAAGGCAAATCCCTTTTATTAGCTGCCTGGAAAGTCTGGTTTGGCTTCTGGAAGATGCAGTTCAAATGGACTATGTGCAGAGAGTTAGCCTTAGGTATCAACATTGCTGCTCCCACATTCACTTCACGTCACCTTGAGAGAGAGGCTACGTCTTCCCTGCCTCCCTGACAGCTGCTTACCAGGAGGGGGACTTCAACTCTGAAAAAGCATCAAAAGATCTGTCAACTTTAACTTGAATAGACTATCCAAGGGACTCTTCAAATTAACAGAAATAGCTGCATTTCTCATCCTCTTGCATATAACTGTTTGGCCACTTTCAGGCCATGTCATCACACATTTGTCTCATTCTTACCCTGGGGTCCACCTGTTTCTTTGCAGAATTCGCTTATTGTCTTTTGACTCATGCTTTGATTTCAAACTCTGGAGATGGTGGCTTTTTTATTAGGTTGTATTCAGAGCCAGCTATAGTGGGGGCCTGATCCTTGACAAGGTCCTGTAGGCATTCAGCAGACAAATGTTAGTTAATGCTGATTATTGCTAAGAATAAAATAACATCACCACTCTGCAGCTCGCTCCAAGGCTGACTCTATTACAGCTTCTATTTCCAGTGATTGTACCACTGCTATTAGCCATCCTGTTGCCCATTTGTTTCAATCTTTTTTCCTCCTGTGTTTGGAGGAGAAGTTTCAAATCCATCTTAGTTTGCCTACCAGCTCTGTCAGACATACAGCAGCAGCCTGGAGCTCCCTGTGCTCCCAGGAGGGTTGCTACTGGGATGTAGCAGCATGGCCTGGGCATACCGCTGGGCTGTGGGCTCCAGGATCTATAGGGTGGATGGATGCTCCAAATACCTTCTTCTCCCTCCTCTGTTCCTGTGTCATGGAGCAGCGGAGCCGCAGGGACAGGGGTGGTTTTGTTCCTCTTTTATTGGTAAAGGGCAGAGCGGAATGTCCCAAATCACTAGCCTGAGAACAAGCATAGAGCCCAAATCTCTGGCTTGTCCCTTCTATACCTCAAGCATCTCTCTCATCCCAGCCTGACTCAGACATGCTGTACTCCACTCTCAGCTTTAATTTAGAAATAGATGCCGGCTTCATCAGTCAGTCAACAGGAGTGGTCCAAGACTAGAAGTGGAGAAAGATTGTGTTTTTGAAATAAATCTAGGGGAAAAAATTATAAATGGCAAATGAAGAGCTGTAACCCCCCTCAGGACAGACTCTGTCAGGGCTTCATGGATCATCTGTATCTAAAATTGGAAGGTTTTGATTCAGGTTTTCCTGTTCTTCACTTACAGAAACCTGGCACCGCTACAGGCCAGCTGAGTAGAGCCAGGACAAAACTCAAAAATGGATGATTAGTTTAACCTGAAATGCTTCATGGAAATGTTTCAAGTTTGACAAGTTTGTGGTAGAAGTCTGCCCTTTTTCCTGGTCAGCTGTTGGGACCTTGGGCTTCTGGACACAATTTTGGGATTCCTTTAAAGCTGGAGTCCTTTGCAGCCCTGGAGGACCTTATTTTAGGACTGATGACTGACTGATGCTCCAAAAAGGGACCATGTGACCTCACACAGTACTTTTAACTTTTTATTTTCTCTTCCCTTCCTTTGGTCATATAATGGAGGCAACAAAAATCAATTTTATGGTAATGTACAACAGAAATGCATTTTCTTTTAAAGATTACAGACCAGATTTTCAACTCTTTCCAACCAGCCTAACTCAATTGGTACTTTTGATTTATGCCAGCCTAAGGAAGAAATTGGGCAATTTAAATTTTAACTTCCTCTCCTAGGAACAATCCTTTTGCTTCTGAAATCTGCAGATGAAGAATGAAACTCTAAAAAACCTGCTTAGCCTGGCCATGACTTGACTGCAGGACCTTCAGAGCAGCAGCCTTGCACAGTGCAGTAAAGATGCGATTAAAAGTTTTACTATCCATTTTATCATCTCGCTTTTTTATAATAAAGAGAGCTGTCATTGTTTGAGGATTATTTTACCTATGTCTATTCATTTTGGTTCATTGTCTTTACAAGTCTCACTCCCATTTCGTGCTGCTTGGGTTCTGCCCTTTTCACCTCCTCATGGATGAGTGGGGAAGGAAGAGCAGGCTGGCCAACAAATTGGGCTGGGAGAGAGTGTGAAAACTGAGCTTCCATGCTAAGCTCTTCCTTCACCTAGGAGGAATGAAAACACCACTATTTTTTTTCTCTATTTTTATGGTGCGTTTGCATCTTACAGGTACACTAGAACATTGTTGCTTATGTGATCAAGCTATACAACAATATCCCTCACTGACTGTTTGCATGTATTTTAATGGTCTTGGAAATCCAGGCAAATGTACGGTCAATGTGCTGAGATATAGGTGGGGAAAGCAGAAGTGAAGTGGTTTTTAGTCTGGCATTTGGAGGAAAGTAAAGGGAGACCAGCTGGAAATGGAAACAATAGGACAAGAGAAGACAGGAGATGGAAAGGCAGAAAGCAGAGATGCAAGCAGATAATCAAGACCATTTTAAAAGGCACCTTTGGAGGCATTTTAAGCTGCTTTGGTAGTTTTGAAAATCTCAGTAAATAAATATGTGTACCATTAGGTGCCTAAATTATTTCAAAGTTCTGTGTGTTATAGCTTTAAATTTTATGCTTTAAAAATGGGGATAGTCATGCTTGAACTTACAGGCTTTTCTTTTGTACAGACAAGAAAAGTTCTTGAAATACTCAGTCTGGGGAGAGAGTGAGGACAGTATGTTTTCCAGGTGTCATGCAAGTTCAGAAGTCTTGCAATTTAAAAACAGGGCTAAATACTGAAAATCTGTTCTGGGAATATTCATTTCAATTTATTAAAGAATTAGGGTCCAGCTGTGCTTACTTTCCACAATGGTTTGCTTTTGGGACATTTTTCATTTGCTTTTCCAGCAGTTTCTGTATCAGAAACATTGTTTTAAATGTCACAGTTGTCAAATCAATGAACTAAAACAGTATCACATGGCTTAATTTGAACAAGTAATGCACTTGGAATTTCAGATTGGGAATAACAGGCTTCCTGATCTGTTCACTGTCCCTCAGCAGTTGAAAACAGAGAAATTGGAGCAAAGTTAGGCTATTCCCTATCCCACAGGGCTGCACAGAAGAAGGAGGTGGGGAAGACATTTGCTTATGGAAGTATGTATCTGTAATGAAAGTTCAAATCCCAGCCAAAACCTTGCTGTTTTGTCTATATCTGTCTGTCTGTCTATCTATCTATATATATTTAATTTTGTCTCTGAAGGATTTACCCAAAGTCCCTGTAAGTTTCAATGGACTTTGATTAGAGTTTAATGAGGTCCCTATTACTGCCTACTGAAAAAAACAAGAAAAACTTTTGCTGATGCCAAGAGGAGTAAGGTCCTTTGCTTTAGGCTGACAATCTGATACCATTACAGAAAGGCATTTACCTGGAACACAGTTCATTTATTTAGGATACTAGGAAATACCTCAAGACAGACATCCAAAAGCTGAAGCATCCATAACCGTCTCCATCTGAAATCCAGGTAACCAGAGCGGAGCCATGGGTTTGGGCTGTGGAGCAGTCCTTCTTTCTCCAATTTTTTCCCCCTAATCCAGCATCTTGCTGTCCTCTGCCTTTTCTTCTTCCCCTATTTTCTTCACAGCCCTCCTACCTCACAACACTTAGGTATTAGTATACCACACAAAAGTACCATAGAACTTTGCATAGCACCAAAATCTATCAAGTCCCTCTCTAAGCTGCTTGCTTCTTCTTGCTGAGCATGGCATGGCAGGGAAGAACCAACCAGGGGCAACTCAGTGCATAAGACAGTAGGGGATGGCAAGACTGGTGGGATGCTTTCCAAAAGGAACTTTTCTTCAAGATTTTCTTCTGTGATATGGAGTATGGATTAAATAGGCAAAATATATAACTGCATGGAAAATCAAGGAAAATCAAACCACTATGTAGGATATGTTTTTTCAGTTAATTTTAAAGAATCACCTTTACCCACCCCTGTGGTTTAACCTTCCTACATAAGGGAAATATCAGCAAAGAACGTGGCTGGTCTCATCAGAAATGTCTGCTTTCTGGCCTGCCCTTTTTTTTTTTTTCTTTTTCTTTTTTTTTTCCCCCTGGTGACTATCAAACTCTTTTCCTTCTAAAGAAGAGTAAAAAATCATATGCTGTGTAGGCCTGTGTTTAGAGACAAACAGTATTAAAAGAATGACTTGGATTAAGATGATAAGGAGGAGGCATGCAAAAGATTACAGAAATGGTTTAAAAATTGCAGAGATTTGAGGTTATTTTACATAACTTCTGGCATCATAGTCTTCAGTGTTCACATTTTCAAGCTTTAGCTTGCAGCCATTACAATTAGAACTTTATGCTCAAAAAATAACATGACTGCCTGACAGCAGATAGTTGCAAGTATAAGTTTAAGAAGTTAGTGATACGAGTGTTGTTTAATTATGAGGTGTTGGTGGAAGAGATGTCTTTCACTAGGGAATGTTGGGAGAACATATTTTCTTAGCAGTAATAAGCATTCTCTCTGCAGTCACAAAGTCTCTCTGCCTCACACTGGCCATAGCTCAAGTTCATCCACTGAAGTATGAAGTCTGTATCCCATGACATGAAAGTGAATATAGCCATTAATCATATCAAACTGCCGTATAATCACTTTACCAAGTTTTCCAACTCTTGTCACCTACTTGCCCTACTGCAGGTACTTATTTATCATCATTAATCCCTTAGCAGGAACAGTGTACATTCAGGCTGGTATAGCACTACTATAGAAAGGCTCTTCTGATGAGAAATGGTGTGGTATGTTGACTTTTGCCATGACTTTGTTATGCTGATATAGCTCCCCTCAACAGGGGTAGAAGCTGCTTGAGAATTCACCCAACTCACAGGAAAGCGGATCAAACTGCTAAAATGTGGTTTTGATCCATGATACAGTGATAAGGCAGTCTTCTGATTTTGAGATAAACTCCCGAAGTTAGGCCATAAATGGGGAGAAAAACACCCTTTATTTAAATTGCATGTAGATTCTGAATCAAATCTGTAAATTCAAAATCATGCCGAAGTGACAATCCAGCCAAACCTAACTTTTCCTATTTCTCTCTGTGTCTGCAGTTTGAAGATGCCTTTGATTTACAAAACCATTTTTTTTAATGCAAGCAGTGCAATTAAAATTTCAAAGGTGGCTAATGTTCGATTAACTTTATTATATGTATTTGCTGGCTTTGGAGAATGGATCACCGTAACAAGATATGAGGTGTTATGAATGTGTGTTTATGCATTGTGCATTCTTAGCCTCTCTCAAGGCAAAAGTCTTGAAAGGATTTTAGATTTCCTAAATATGTGCCTAGTGATTAGTGACAATAAATCTGAAAAGATCATAATATGTCTATTATAAATTATTCTGTTTCAAAGGAATTATTACACTTAGTGGGTAAATATGCACCAGTCCCTTTGGGAATAGCAGAAATCAAACCATGCCATGTATATAACCTTGAAGGTCTCAGTAAAATTCAAAGCACCAAGAAAAGAAGGCTGAAAATTTGGTCTGACACCATCTTTATGTTCCCCTATGTTTCCTTTACATGCCTAAGTTTCTGAAGTGTGTGTGATTTAGCTTGGTGCAATGTAAGTGCTGCCTTTAATTTGGGGTTACAATGGCTTGTGTTAAAAGACAAAATGTCAGCCAGATTGGATTTTCACTTGAGGTTATGGTTTTAAGTCAGGGCTTAACTGTCAATTTGACAAAGGGCTATTCTTTTTTTTTTTTTTTTTTTTTTTTCTTTTGGCATGTTTAATTACATGAAACCAAATGCTCAGATGACTGAGAAGAACTGGTAAAACTTTTCTCAACCATAGAACTAGGACTGCCTTTATATCCTGCTAAATTCTAGGCTGTACCTACTCAAAAGTTAATGGCTGTGGTCAGGAATATTGGTTTCATTTGTACCTGGCAAGACACAGTGTGTAACTTTTCCTTTCCGAGATGGCACACTTATAGAGTACAAGGGATATTCAGCTGAGTGTTGGTAGTCATAGAATCATAGAACGGTTAAGGTTGGAAAGGACCTTAAAGATCATCAAGCTCCAACCCCCCTGCCATGGGCAGGGACACCTCCCACCAGACCAGGTTGCTCAAAGCCTCATCCAGCCTGGCCTTGAACACCTCCAGGGATGGGGCATCCACAACTTCCCTGGGCAACCTGTTCCAGTGTCTCACCACCCTCACAGTAAAAAACTTCTTCCTAATGTCCAGTCTAAATCTACTCCCTTTCATCTTATACCCGTTACCCCTTATCCTCTCACTACACTCCCTGATCAAGAGTGCCTCCCCATCTCTCCTGTAGGCCCCCTTCAGGTACTGGAAAGCTGCTATTTAGTCTCCTCGGAGCCTTCTTTTCTCCAGGCTGAACAACCCCAATTCTCTCAGCCTGTCCTCATAGGGGAGGTGCTCCAGCCCTCTGACCAGTTTCGTGGCTCTCCTCTGGACTCTCTCCAATAGGTCCAGGTCTTTTTTATGTTGGGGGCCCCACATCTGAACACAGTATTCCAGGTGGGGTCTCACGAGAGCAGAGTAGAGGGGGAGAATCACCTCCTTCGACCTGCTGCTAATGCTTCTTTTGATGCAGCCCAGGACACGGTTGGCTTTCTGGGCTGCAAGCGCACGCTGCTGGCTCATGTTGAGCTTCTCATCCACCAATACCCCCAAGTCCTTCTCCTCAGAACTTCTCTCAATCCATTCTCTGACCAGCCTGTATTTGTGCTTGGGATTGCCTCGACCCACGTGCGGGACCTTGCACTTGGTCTGAACTGGCATCCAGTAAGTCTTCAGCTAGAGCCAGTATGCTGGCTTTCACTGATGCAGTTCTCAGTAGTTGAGGGTCTGACTTAGCTGAGTAAGGTCCTTAATAAGGAGTAAGGTCTTCCTTACATGAAGATGTCCATGGTGTACATTCAGGGTTGACAGCGGACGTGACACAGCTGAGGCTCCTTCTTTAGGAATAGGAGACAACTCCAGACTTGCCAGACTCCTAAAGTGTCCTTGTTCTGTAGCATTTTCTCCACTTTGGTTTACTAACTCTGACTTTACTAGCCTCCTGAAACTCTCTTCCTATGCTCAGATAGGCAGCCCTCTCCTTTGATGGGTATCTACTGTTTCTCAGCAATGGGATTGAAAGACCAGTGTAAGCCCCTTAGTGGTACAGCTGCATTGTGATAACTTTGGATACTACCAACTGTCTGCTTTGAGATACAGATAGAGGTAAAGAGCAAATATCAAGGAGTTCCTTCACCACAAATCTATCAATGGAGAGCTGATCTCATAATGCAGACTGCATGAAAAACTCCTGTGCACAATGACATTGTTTCAAGCCCAGGACATAAATTCGGGCAGGTGATGAGGAGAAGACCAGTTACTGAAATGAAAGAGTTTCTCCAGCTCTCTGAAGGCACTGACTTCCAGGCCCTCAACCAATTCCTCTGAGACCTTCCAGGTGAGCTGAAAAAACTTTTGCAAACACTGCATGTAGGAGAGCATTCAGTGCCCCTTCTTCCCACATGATCCATTAAAGTGGATATTAGCATGGAGAAGGTGAGGTATTGATATCACAGTGACATCATGATCTGTCTCCAATACCAGAGCTATCAAGTGCTGACACTACATGGGTATTTGTAGTACTAGTCTTCTTCCTTGGCCTTTACCAATGTCTTTCCAAAGAGCTGGGACAAGCGTACCTCTATGACCTTCCGGCTTTGGCAGAGAGGCAAAAAAGGAATGGACGATGTTATTGTCTTGTTCCAGTTGGCAATACTCCTCTTTCTACCCAGGAGCACATCAAAGCAGACCAGTCTAGCATGGGGTCAGCATCAGTGGGCTCAAGAAAGGGGGAAAAGAAGTCCCATGGCAGGGGTACCACCACTTTCCCAGGCCACCAGCACCACCGCCAGGTGCTTGTCCAGCAGAAGTAAAGTCCTCCTGCAAGAATCCCAACACCTGAGTTACCAGAGTGCTGCAAAACACCACACAGACTAGACTGTTGTGCTCCTCATTGATTCACACACCCCAACACAAAATCAAGGCTTCGCAGTATTTTTAGGTGCTGACGCTTCTCCTTTCATATCACAGCATAAACTGGAGGAATTTGCTGCCATGCCAGTCTATAGAACAGTCACAAGTCAGGGAAGACAGTTTAGATTCAACTATAATAATATAAGGTGTTATATTAGTCTTTCTTATTATAATATTGTATTATACTGCATCATATTATATTACGTCCCAGGGACACAATGCAAGGCAAAACGTGCCACACTATACATAGCCTTACACAAATGTTTCAGCATATGTTTCCAGCCATCCGGGGGTTGCTTCCACCATTGTGAGTACATAGTGCTTGCCATGGCGAGTTTGTGGGAGTGTGATGTAATCAATCTGCCACACCTCCCCGCATTTATATTTAAACCAACGTCCTCCATACCAGAGAGGTTTTAGCCATTTAGCTTGCTTGATCGCAGCACAGGTTTCACATTCATGGATAACCTGTGCAATAGTGTCCATAGGTAAGTCCACCCCTCGATCATGAGCCCATCTGTATATTGCATCTCTTCCTTCATGACCTGAGGCATCATGCGCCCAGCGAGCTAAAAATTTTTCACCTTTATGTTGCCAGTGTAAGTCTACCTGAGACATTCTGATCTTAGCAGCCTGATCTACCTGCTGGTTGTTTTGATGTTCTTCAGTAGCTCGACTCTTGGGTATGTGGGCATCTACATGATGTACCTTTACAACCAGGTTTTCTAGCCGGGTGGCAATGTCTTGCCACAATGAGGCAGCCCAGATGGGCTTGCCTCTTCGCTGCCAGTTACTCTGCTTCCATTGTTGCAACCACCCCCACAGAGCATTTGTCACCATCCAAGAATCAGTGTAGAGATAGAGCACTGGCCACTTTTCTCGCTCAGCAAAACTGGATAGCTTTCACCTCTGAAAACTGACTTGATTCGCCTTCCCCTTCAAAAGCTTCTGCAACTCGTCGTGTGGGACTCC
>NW_010109597.1:0-1701 GCF_000699245.1 Pterocles gutturalis
TGATTCTATGATTCTATGACTGCCTTAAGAACTGCTTTGTGTGAAATCATGCTTGCATCAGCAATGTTCCAAAACAACAAGGTGACCCAAGAAGCCGAAAGAAACAAAAAATTAAGGGAAACTCCAGCATTTAACTAAACAAAACAGTAATGCACCTCCCTCACTCCATCAAAGCCATTTCATCAGTTTAACAGTAGACTGTTCCATTACCCGCAGCTTTTGGTACATTTCCATGTTAATGGCTTTAACTTCATCAAGCTGCTGTCGAAGGCCTATGAGGGTATCCTGCTTCTCATGGATGTCCTTCTCCAGCAATTTCATGGCAAGTTCTATCTCATGTTTCATACTAACTTGGACCACTAGCTCATTCTCCATATCCTATAGGACACAGACACAATACAACAGAGAACCTTTAAATAATTATGCAACATTTTATCTCTGTTTTGAAAAAGACAAAAGCTAACTCAAACAAAGCTGCAGCATCACCTGTTTCACCACTTCAGAAACTCTGCCCCTCTAACTTCACAAGTTATCCAGTACATAAACATTGCACTCTCCTGTACTTAGTGACCAATGCTTTTTTTTTTTTTTAAACTTTGGAAGAAGACAACTCATGTTGTAAGGCATTACCATGCCAGCATTGCATAAAGAGTTGCCTAAGTATTAATTACAAAAATAGAACTAAAGGATTTTTATTTTCACAGGAAAGATTTAGCATACATACACAGCATTCAGTATTGCTAACAACTTACCTAAAAAATTCTCAAAGAAAATGTATTTTCTTTACTATCCTTTAGCAACACTGTTACAGAAATATTGATACATTGATTGTTCTGTTAAAAAACCCTTTTTATTACAGGCAGTTAGAGAAAAGGCAATTAAAGTAAATTAAAGGCAGCACCTAAGCTCAGCAAAGGCAAAACTAGAAATATTTATATAGTGACCGTTCTCAAGCACAATCTTTTCTAGAAGTGCTGTGTAATTGTAGAAAAGAATACTTACTTGTCGAAGTTGTGATTCTTCTCGAAGCTGTCTGCGTGCTTCATTGTACATTTCATCCAAACCCTGCCTGGAGTGTTTGTATGTCTGAAGTTCTGCTTCAACATCCACTTTAGTCGCCTACAAAGATGCAGAGAATATATCTTTCTTCATTGGAAGTTTAGCAGTTACTAGCATAAATTTAAACACTTGTGGTAAGAAAAAAAAAAAAAAAAAGCTTAAAAATACATTCTCCAAGCCCAGTACAAACTGGGAAAGAGCTGTTTCTGTCATCAGTTTTATAATGATAATTGAGTAAATCTAGCAAAGCAAACATCTGTACTGAAGTACAGCCCTCCTTCAGTAAGTCACTCTAATGCACAGCTCTTTCAGTACTGAGCAATCCAAACACCTGCTAAACCTGTGCTTTTACCAATTATCCTGTAAAACACATACTGGAAGTTACATAAGGAGCTATACATCACAGCTTAAAAAAAGTTCAGCAATTGTATACACAATTACTCCAAATGACATTTTGTATGATGAGACAGGTCAGAATAGACAGTTTGCCAACAAAGACACACTACTTTGACAAGATTTTCAGATAATAATAATATTTAAGGCAATATTATCTGAAAATCTTGTCAAAGTAGTATGTCTTTTAGTTACATATTGATATATTAATGCTATTATAAAGCTTCCCAGATCTAATAGGTTCTTTCC
>NW_010109597.1:1732-2584 GCF_000699245.1 Pterocles gutturalis
TAATAAAAATTGTTTTACATTTGGCCCAGCTACTGCTTACTTCAAGTGGCAATGTAAGAACATCCAAATGCCAATGAACCACATGACATTGCTATGTTAAATATAGTAAAACTAACATACCTCTAGATGATTCTGTGTTTTCATTAAAATAAGGGTATTTTCACTCCTTAATTGATGGTTTTCTTCCTGAAGTTTAATTATATTGTTTTTGGCTATCGCTAACTGGAAATAAAAAAGAAAAAAAAATGGAAAAGCAGCATGACCACTTTTGTGAGTGGAAATAAAGAAAAAATATTCTGATGAATGCAAGACAAAGACAATCTCTGCCCTATTCTTGCAGTCTACCAAACAGAGGTCCAATTCTTTTTAAAGAAAATATAAACCTCCTGGTTTTAGTAATGAGTCACTTTCATTACACAACAGCACACATATTCTGGATACCTCATTATTTCTGGTAAAGAATACAATTTCTTTTCATTGCTTCATTATGACTTAAAGGCCCTCAATTCCCTTTCCTCACCCTACATTTTTTCTTTCCATTTGGATTCAAATATATCCAGTTTGTTCTTTTTTAAACATGTCTCATGGTTTAAGCACAGACTGCTTAAAGTTAACTCTGCTAGTTTTTTTTTTTTCTTCCTTCTTCTTCATAAATAGCTAGCAAGAGGCTGTGTTTTGGATTTACGCTCAGAGGAGCTGATAAGAGAATAATGTTTTGTTCTGCTGCCAAGGTCAGTAGACGAGCAAAGAGGCATAGCCGCTTGCTAGCTGGGATTTGCTCTTAGGTTAAGATTGAGAACCAGACTGACCTATGTTTTATTCAATATCACGCACGTCATGCCCAGTATATAG
>NW_010109598.1:0-15339 GCF_000699245.1 Pterocles gutturalis
TGGCTGCAGGCAGTAAGCTTGAACCTGCTTATGAAAAGTTATGAGTCAAGTTATGAAATGTGGGACACTCTAGAAACATTTTGTATAAAATGTTGTATAACTGGGCTACCAAGATGTAATAACTACACCACAAGTCATTAGAAGTACATACGCAAAAATCAATCCCGGAAAAGCCCTACAGACCAGTGAATATATTTTGCACTCATTCAAAAGGTTTCGGCAATTATACTAAAGGTTTGTACAGGTTTAAAAAAATGTAAAAAAGTATGTCCCCAGCAATAGTGAAGCACATGTGAGAGGTCCTTGTTTCAAGTACAGAATGTTTTACTTTTAGATCATGCTGCTTCAGCAACAAAACCAATTAGTGACATAGCAGCAAGACTGGAATCACCTATTAAAAAAAAAAAAAAAAAAAAAAAAAAAAAGAGACTGGTCATACAGAACAACACAAAGCAAAACAACAACAACAACAACAACAAAAAAAGACAAATCTATGAAGGCCTTTGGACCAGAAACTGAGAGACAGAGTTAATTGCTTAAATATATCACAGACATACCCTTAATCTAGGCAAACATGTGTGGTAGTTCATATCTATTTATATTCATATTCATTGGCAGTCTTTGTGTTCTTTCTCTGGCATACAAGCTACAGCATTTCCCGGGCATATCTGCCAATTAGGAAGGGGTCAACTTTCCAGGTTATGTTAAACTTAAATTTTGCTCAGATTAAAAAAAAAAGAAGTTACTGTGTCAACTAAAATTCCTGACAGCAAGGCATGCACTTAACCAGCTTTCACGTCTGACAGCGATTCAGCTGTGGCATATTACTAGCTGTTTCTGAAGTTCAGCATAGTAAACAGGAGCTAACGTTCCCAGAGGGGTAGAAGGTTTGCAAAATATTTTTTGAGATACCAAATATTCCATCTGTGGCAACTTGCACCAATCTTACAGTTAAAGAGCTGTCATTCAAGTATCATCCTTGAGGAAATGTGCATTCAGAAGTTTCATAAAATCCCTGATAAAATGGGGTTCAAATTTCAGTAGGGAGACAATTGTCTGGAAGAATGTATTTCAAAGTGCACCACCTCTACAAGAATTTTAAAGGAGCCACATTGACATTTTGTGCATTACTGAAAGACTGGCAGGCAAGGACACAATAATGTGTAATGCTTCAATAAAATGGAATTACTATTAATTTTTTATTATTTTTTATTTGCAGGAATGGTAGAGGTGGAAAAGTAACATCTAGTAGTATTGCTGAAGTATAATAATGGCAATGTAAGTGTCATTCTACCTGGGCTAGTAAAAGTCAAAGCAAATTAAAAAAAGAGCTCTCTGAAACAGTGCTGATCCTATACTTTAATTTTAAAATCATGACATTAGCATACCAAACTATATATTTTAAAAATATTTCTTCTCATACATAATATTTTCATCATTCATGTTATTCAAATTAAAATTGAGTAACATTTCATTTTAGATATCAAGCTGTCAGTCCAGGCAGATGATTCAAAATGAAGCTTCATTTGATGTTTGAAGTATCCTCGCTAACACGAGGATACGGAAGAGTAGGTATAACTGTTGCAGGGCTCTTTGGGGGAATTTTAAATTTATAAAAGCAAACCAGACAGACTGGAGATTGACCCAAGAACTGTCTCGCTGTCAGCTCTCACTAGTAAGAGATTTACTATTAGGTTTTCTGAGTGATGTTGTGTGGATGTTTTAATCAAAATTTTATTTTACAGACAAACCAGGAGGCATGCTCTTAATGACATACTAGCAGTAAAAGACTTCACTGCTGTTTGTCATACTCACAGTCTTCTGCACTCACTAGGTCCAAACCTACTACTGATAACTGGCAAAACCCACAAAATTTTAGCAAAAAGAACTGCAGGCCATTGTCTAATTAATCCCCTAAACCTGAAGATAGTCCTCCAATAATGCCAGTGCAAATATTGTCAGGAATCCAGAATTTTTCCTTATGGCACAGGGTCCTAAAGCAAGAATTTCGTGAGATATTGAGACATTTTACTGCTGCTAAGAATAGAAACACTGTCACATTAGTAAGTGGAAGAAGGCAAAATATTTTGGTTTTGCGGGTGGAGGGGCAATTTGGTTACAGCTATTATGTAAGAGTTTACAGGAGGAAATGGAATTTGGGGGAGCAGGAGCCCCATAATTGTTGTCTTTCCATGCTCCTTTCAGCTGAGGCACTTCCCCTGTTGTTCTTTTGTGGCAGGGGCTATGGAAGGTAAACTCCAAGAATGAAGCTCAAATTTATCCACAGTTGCACTGTGGTGTAGCTGGATATCATGGCTGTGCCTCTGTGCGGAGCCATTAATGAATTTCCTGAGTGGTCGAGGACTTCCCAGGCCAGTCTTCCACGCAGATGAGCTAATGGACTGGCTGGAGACAAGGGACTGACTTGAAGCTAAGTGACTGACTGAACTTCGAGCCACCTTCCATCCCAATTAATTATTTGACTGAGGAGCTACAGTTACAGGAGCTCTCCAGGTGGGAATTTCAGAGACTTGTAGAGATTCCCTCAGGCAGCTCCTGCCATGCCCCGTTCAATTTGTGAGCTTAAATGTCTTGATTAACATCCTGAGTAGAGTGTTCCAGTCAGCTCCTACTGGGGAATTGATCAAATCGTACATAGGTAAGTCACTTGAAAATAGCCTGTAGAAACTTCCCACAGATGCAGAAATGTTCATGTAGGACAGTCTTCCACGTGTACTTTTAAGATGGTTAGGAGATGTTTTCTATGTCATTTAAGATAAGTCCTGAAAATGGATCACACATGCGCTGGAGTGGTCAAATAGCACCACAAACCAGTAGAAGAGTGGTTTGAGAAGTCTTGTCTGATCTAACAATACGATTATAAAGACCCTTGCAATGAAAACTTCCATTTCCATCCAGACAGCAAACTGTCTGGGTGATTTCACACCCAACACAAGTATTACCGTATGCTGAGGTCCAAAGTGTTTTGTTTTGTTCTAAACAAGTACTCTGTTCATAATTGTCCATTACTTCTACTTAGCATCAAAGAAGCATCATTCAGAGAAGGTGTGGTTCTAGCTAAGCTCTCCAAACAGCTGGGAGAGGGTGTTAATGCTGTTTTTTCCACCCAAGAAGCATGTGTTGTGGGAAGGAACCTCAGCAAGATGGGAACTGCAGAGTGACTAACTTTATTTCTCACCTTTGCATAGTTTGGGTTTACACAGAATCCATAAAACTGTGATATTATATATACAAAGAGCTGGCAACAATGTATTTGAAATCCAGCTCAGAATTGCAAACTGAGAGCTAACTAGTATTTGTTTTACAAGATTCAGCACAAAACTAGAGTTGGGAAATGGCAAATCCTGTGTGACATCTGCTAGGAAATGTAATCTCCCTATTTCTGCTTTACTCTGTCTTGCAAAAAAAGCCCAAAACTTCAAAGACAATTATGTCAATTTTTTCATTCCTTTTAGTCTCATCATTAATTTCCACCTACATAAAACTACATAAAAATTCCACCTTTTCATAAAAACTTAGACACTAAGTTCTCAGAAATCAAGTCTGAACAATTAAGTAATAAAGCCCCTGTCAGTAACATCAAGTTAGGAAGTGTCATTGTTAATACAATATCATGTCAGTTAACAAACTTCAATGTATGTAAGGTGATCTTGCCCTATTTGGATATGTGCATGTCAAAGAGCACACTTAAGAGACTCTGATTTTTTTGAATTTTAAATTACCATGCAGATCACATTTAAATAATTTAGATTTGCTGTTTCTTATTATCAAACCTATATTTCTAGGAAGAATTATAAAGGATAGACTCAAGGATGTATACGCATCCTAAATGAGCAACGAAGTACTGAGTAAACTTCAAATGAGCCTAACCAGCTAATGCTTGGGAGAACTCTAGACGTCCAGAGAGACCTCTTTCTATTCAGATGCTTAAAATATGCAGTTTTGCCTTTTTGGATTATTAAATTTCACCTAACATATTAGGCTTCTTTACAGGCTTTCTGTACCTGCAACTACAAGAGTCGAAGATGATTCAGCCTGGATGAGAGATAAATAGAGGAGAGAGATATAACAGAGGTCTATTAAATTCTCAGTGGTCTGGAGAAGGTGTATATATAGACTGTTTATTCTCTTTTCTGATACAGAGAGTAAAGGAATGACTTACTATCAAAACAAACAACAATAACAACAACAACAACAACAACAAACAACCCCAAAAAGGAAGGGAGACATAACTTGTCTCAAATAACATGAAAATAAGGTATGGAACTCTTTGTAAACATCTTAGAAAGGTTCCAAAACTGTCTGGACAAACTCATGCGGAAAAAAAAAAGCCCATCTGGGAATCATTAAATACAAACCTACCATTATGGCTCAGGAAGTCCTGGGAAAATTTCTGTGCAATGTTGCTTTCAGTTTAGACTCTTCCATAGGCTGCCAGTACCCTGTTATTAATCTGTTTTAGTCAAGGTACAAATTGGCTGAACATTTGGTCTAATATGATATGCCCCTATGTATAGTCTTATGCCACTGTCTTGTACCTTGAAATCTCCAAGTATTGTAAAACAACATCTGTCTTCTGGTTTTTGCTATTCTTTAACCATTATCTTTGCTTAATACTCACAGGAACAAAAATAAATATATGAAATATTTCTATTCCAGAATTCACACATGAAAATCTCTAAGAGCTAATGGGTACATCTAGTAGCTAAGAAGATCCCCTGCATTAAAACAAACAAACAAACAAACAAACAAACAAACAAACATTCTCAAGCATTAGATGTCATCTTTAGAAATGTGTTATCTTCAGCAGCTGTTGTAGCATCATCAGCTTCTCTCCTCTGTGGCCACTGAATAAGGAACATTTCCTGAGAAATAATCCACTGAAAATAATAGGGAGATATTAATGTGCAAACAACAGAAAGATTATTTTGAAGTGCTCCTCTGCAGCTCATGTAAGCACTGCTAGATTCCTACCTGCTGCTGGCTGCTCCAGGAACAGCAGACACAAATCAATCAGTAAAACTGAAGATCTTAATCTGATAACAGGAAAACCTATATTTTGTATTTCTAGCAGTGGACTCACCCAATTGAACGCTTTCTCCATGTGAATGATATATTTGCCTTCTTAGCAAGGAAGCACTGAGATTATATGTTCCCGTAAGCGATTTTTTTTCCCTTCCGCTGTACTTCCATTTGGATTATTTTCTCATTTCCAGTTCTCTCCTATATTTAAACCAGCCTTTTAACGAACCGTCAGTTTACCCTGGCAATCTTGCAATATTGCACTGAGTACAGCACTTGCATTTGTACTTCACAAACATCCTGACATTTTTAAAGGATCAATAAAAGAATAAACTTCGAGGAACGTTGCATTCAAAGTAGTGATGTCTAAGAAGTAGAAGAAAAGACTTATGTATACACATTAGATTGCTTCTTCCAGATGTATTTTAAAAAATAAAAATGAAACAACAGTAATGTTTTCAAGTTAATGGATTAACAACAAACACACGCAATAGATGAATGATAGTAATTTTAAACCACTGGCAATTATGGCTATTTATTTATGGAATCAATGTAGATAGGGAGCAGTGACCTGCAGAGAGACACATTAAACACTGCAGATTTGCAAAAAGGAGGAAGAGAGTTTGCGGGGAGCCAGACTGTGAAAGAACATTTCAGTAAGAAATTATGTTATGCATTTACTCTCATTTGTTAACACGCACCAACCATAGTGCAATCACACTTCATTGTTGCCTTTATGTATTTACTAGCATGCTGAAGGCAAAGTATTTACAAAGTATTTCCACACACACTGCATTAAAAAAGTGTGAAAAACTGTATCCCAGTATTTCCACTCCAATTCGCCACATCAAATGAGAGACTGTGGTACAGCCCGGAGATGCTGAGACTGTGCGCAATTTCTCATCTGTGAACTTAGTCTAAGTAATCAAGAGCTACACAATTCATTCCTGCACCTGTAACCATCCCTGTGGCCCCTCCAAGAAGTCAGTTCCATGTACTGGTCTCAACACGATTATTTTATTGACATTTCTCAGCTGAAAGACTTTTGCAAATACCATCCAATTTTCCAGCTCTTTCTAAAAGATCAAAAGATGCACCTTGCATAGTAGACAGGAATTTACACTGATGAGTGCCTATTGTCTTGAATACAAATGCTGCTCACAATGTTTGCCCAAAGCTAAACGTGTATGTCTCTATAATAACTAACTGCAGTTAGGCCACAAAAGCATACTTGTATTGGAGATAAAATATGTTTGTGCTGGAGAATACCTTTTGCTTGAACAACCCCCAGGCTAAGATCTTCAAGGCCTCCTAATTAGGGAGGATGGCACTGAGCGCGAAACCTGTCATTCCAAATGAAACAGCTGGAAAGGTCACGTCATTTCTGCTTGGAAATTATAACAACTGTGTTAGGTTATTTGCTGCAGGTAATAGGTCCTGCATGTTGAGATCTGCTCTGGGAGAGATCTGTAGGTAGCAAACCACTCCTTTCCTAGGTTCATTCATGCAGTGGGAAGCAACCTAATGGACTTCACAAACAGAGGACAACCTGGCCAAGGCACTGACCTACATCTCCTAAGACTTTCGTTCAAGTACAGAAATAAGTTCGTATTTAGCTAAATCCCCTCGATCGTGTCCCTTTTTCAAACTGCCCTCTAATATAGCCTTTACTGTTTTACTTATTACTGTTATTCATCTGTTTAATGTCCACATTAGACAAATTGTTCTCTTTCTGCTAAAGGTTACGTATCGAGGTTAGCAAAAAAGTTCACTTCATCATATTACTCACTTGAACAATAAGTTTAGAAGATGTTAAATTAATTTATAGCATATTTTTAAAACAGCATTTTCAAATCCCTCTCTGAATCTCTCATATTTTTGATGATCAAAAGGATGACATTAATTTTAAGACTCAGCAAAAAGAAAAGTTGTAGGTCTTCAGCTACCATATGCTCACTACATCATGAATTATATACAGAAAAAAAAAATCATAAAAGTTACTGAAAATTTAAAAAAATCATCTTATGATCTCTGTGCTGCCTAACACATATGGTTGAGGGGATTAATTTTATTGTATTGGACACTTATACCAAGAACAAAAAGGTGAAAAAATATTTTAACAGGATATGGCTAGCAAACAAGATACTTAATTCTTTCAAGTGGTGACGCAAAGCTTATCCTTCATTAACAACTTACTGAACATACCATCTGCTTCACAGCATATGCACAATAGTATTAAATATGCTATCATGTAGACATGTATCTTCATAGTGCTTTTAAGATTCTGTTGTACATGTCAGATCAGAAAGCAGCATTACTAGAAACAAAATTTAAGCACATGTCTCACAATGTCCCTAAAGTAATCAGCACCAAAACATGAAACTAAATTGTAGGCACTGCAACGTTTCGAGGCCATGTTAGAGGTTCGCTTATCCTCATCTCTGATGCAAATATTTTTATACCAATACTTTGCATTTTGAAACATCTTCTTGTAGTGAACTAAACTTTATAGCAATTCCAAGAAACATATTT
Organism: Pterocles gutturalis; assembly: GCF_000699245.1. NCBI lineage: Eukaryota > Metazoa > Chordata > Aves > Pterocliformes > Pteroclidae > Pterocles > Pterocles gutturalis. Next base: position 7,576 of record NW_010109598.1, read on the forward strand.
TTTTTAAATATTCAGAAATCTGAATATATGCAGATACTGTAAAACTGGACATGTATATCAGCAACGTTAAGAGTGAAATAAAATAAGTTATTTTTTCTGTTCTTGTTATTAAACTATACAATCCTATGCAGAACTATAATAGTTTTCATTGTAAGTCCTGATTAATTCAAATTAAATATATCAACCTAGAAAAAATGAAATTAAATCTAAATAATCATACAAAAGGGTATCCATACAATGCTTTTCAAATGGATATTCTTTCATGGCACTGGAAAAAATACTTTAACATGTTGCTGACTATGTAGAAATGTAATAGTCATTCAGTTTTCTTTAATGGAAACTAGAACTCTAGTAAGTTACCTCACAAGACGATTTCAATGCCTTGTCTCCTGCCCCATATCTATACTTTTTTCATTTTTTTTCAGATTATTTGTTTTAACAGCACTCAATAGTTTTTATGACTGCAAGTCAAATGAATTTGGCTTCTCTAAATCCCTACTGAAAGATTTTCACTGCTTTAAATGCTTATCTTCTCTTTTAAGATGGAGATATAGAAATAAGTATTTTTAACCCTTCAACACTTCTGTGACTCTTTAATGTGATTTTAAACTTTTCAGAAAATCTGCAGAAGCAACAGAACTCACCACTTAGAAGATTTGTTTTCTACTTCAAAAGCTAAAATTCATTAATGAGTTGAAAAAAACAGAGCACTGCTTATGATATCCATGATTATGGTGGCATGAACTCTAAAAAGTTTTTACAAAGTACTTGTATCTGAGAGAGAATTTGTAGTGAGTTTTCCAAGAATTCTAGAAAATGGAGGATAACTCCTGGTGTCTTAAAACTTCTCATTATAGTAGTCTGAACAAATGGCACAGAAGGTGATTCCATCTAGTCCTACATCTTATCCTTTGGTTTATAATCAGCGCAGTCTTCATCTAGTCTGTCTGATTGCTCCAGCTCCTAGAAAGTCCCCAGAAAGAGCTCCTAAACTAACAGCAGATTTGGGCGGATGAGTGTTTCTCATGAGCAAACCTAACTGCTCTCTCCGACCTGCCCTGGCTCCAGTGTACAGATAAAACATAGCAGCATGTCAAAGGAATTCGCTCCAATGTTTAATATTCCTCATGATACCATATGCAAAATGTTGTTGATCTAATTTTTGGAAGATGAATTACAGGGGAAAGAAGCCTGAAGTCATGACTTTTTTGTGTATATATATTTATCATTTTGTACATATAATGCTTTATATATATGGATATATGTTTGTGGGTTTTATATATATGTTTATTTCTTTAAACATATGAAATGTCACATATATAGTTGTGTTTGTATAAAATATACATATATATTGAGAAACAGAAAGAGAGGAAATTTGCTCAGTCACCAACAGTGTTCCCTGTCTCTCACAGGAAATGGGAAGGGAAGGGAAGGGAAGGGAAGTCTGTCATTTGGCTTCCATGGGTTATAAAATAACGCAAAAGGGGCATGAGCAAACATGAAATCTCTATTACAGTTTCCGATCATTTTCACCAAACTGGAAAGCTGCCTGCCTTGAGGAAACAATTTCCATATGTGGTAAGACTATTCACTGGCTTTAGCGGGTCCTCTGATGACTGTAAGGAGTTTCCTAATGATTTCAGGATTTCATCAAATTGTAGGTTAGTAGTTTCATAGATTCGGTACATAGTAAAGTAAAATAATTGTTTTATAGAACTCAAAAAATATCATAAACACAGGCTATATCTGTCATGGTATTCATAATAAATCTATTTGTAAATCAAACATGTTTTGTAAATAAAATACAACCAAATGTTATCAACTTGCATAAACTAATTTAAAGCATTGTCTGGTTGCTAACATAAAAATGCCCTGAAACAATAATGAAACTACAAAATGACTCAGTATCACCAAAGAATTAACTGAAAATATATGGAAATAAATGGGCCCAAATTCCATTTTTCTTGCAAGTACAAACATTTACTAGAGGTTTTTCAAATAACTTATCCACATGTTAGAAATTATCCTTCCTTTGTTAGTGACAGCTTCAAGAATTATTTTGCAATGACTGTTACATTAGATTGTGCCACTGATTTTTACTTCTGCTATTGGTGATGTATTTTTCCAGCTACATAGCCTGTTTTGCATTCTAGTGAGTGCAAAATCTGGGAGTCGCATTTTTCAGGCTCACTTAAAGGAAGTCATGTTAGTCATATAGTAATCTTTAGTCACTAAGGTATTGGTATGCCCCACTATATTTGCTTTCTCTTTACTTTAAGAACTATTTGTATCAGAAGTAAAGATTCTTAAACTGAAGTTACAGAAAGAGGGTTTTAGGTTTTTTTATGAAAGAATGAACCCCTGAGCATTTTAAGATTTTCTGCCTTAGTAATAGTTGTGTCTCTCATTCTGATTCCCTGTTCCATATTACAGCTGGCAATTTGGGCCTCTAGTGGGTTGAGAGGTGTATTTTTCAAAGAGATATACTGTTCAACATGGTGTTTCTTTCCATCAGCTATCTTGGCCCAAATAGTGTATATGAGGATATAACTCAGCTAATGTCAGCCCTCTTATTCCATAACTGAATTAGAATTTATGGGAATTAAAACCAAACCAAACCAAACCAAAACCACATTAGTCATATTGCTTCTTTGAAGTAGTGGGAACAAAGTCAAAAATGCAAGTGTATGGTTTCAAAAACATTTCATAATCAACATGACTAGGTTTATCAGTACCAAAATGAATGTCTGAACTTCACTCGAGTACAGGCATATCTGCTATCAATGATGTGGATTAGTGCTGTTTCTGTCACATTTTGCTCAAAAGGCATTGAACAGTTTTATGGACTTACCTTTTTTTTTTTAATTTAGCCCACTACAACCTTCACTGACAAAATGCAGAAGATCCTAAGCAATCCTTCTTAAGATACTAAGTCAGACTGTCAGTAAATCCTGACTTTGGGGGCAACGGACACATATTTGTTATGATCAAGAAAAGACGACACAGCAGACTTCCAAAAGCAGGCATTACTCTCAACCCCTCCTAGTCTTTACCATTTAATACTTTCAATTGAAGTATTAAATTGAAGTATCAAATTGAATTTTCCTGACAAAAAAAAACAAAATCAACTGTACCAAAATAAGAAAGAAGGAAGATTTTGTTGTTACATGTTATTCAAGCACCATGTTCTCAGAAGGCACATTGGATGCATTATATAGCAGAATATTATATAGTAGAATACCAATTCTTGGAAAGCCAGTTGGTTGAAGAAAAAAAATAATGGGTGGCTTTTCAAAAAGATACTCAGAAAGTCACTTGTGAGAAATACCACAGCTCAAGTTTTAACAGATTTTTCAAAAATAAAACTAACTAACTAAAACTAAAAAAAGTTACAATGACACAGTCAAAACGCCTTTAAAAAAACACAAAGATTCATAGCATTTCAAGACAGGAGCAACATGATGTCCCTTATGTTATGCAACTGTTCAGGGGTTTTATTCTAAGTCCTGACATATGAGGAATAGGTTTGAAAGTCCAATACTAAAATATTGAGTCTCAGACCAAATCCTTGAAATCTGAGAGGTATTTAGCTGTGTAACCACACAGTTATTAAAGTTCAAAGCCTATAAAGCTACAAAAAAAAAGAACATGTGGTAAGAGAATCTTTTCCAAAAAGAACTATTCCTTATTTTCTCACCTTCCACCAAAGGCACAAAATCCTAATTTTTTGTCACCCTTTGAAATCTTGTCATCCCTCCTGCCTTTTTCAATCATGGCAAATCATAGTAGGTAAAAAAGAACAGTATAAAAAGTACTTTATACAAAGAAATCATGAAAAGAGAAAAAGACTGAGTCAAGAATCTGTAAGAGAAAGTTCTCTGCTGCAACAAGGTTAGCTAGGATCACAACTGAGGCAGATGTCAGCTTCTACCTGTAGCTATATTTTCCATACAGAAATGACTGAAAGGATTATGTCAGGCTATGCCCCATCATCAAATTTACTGTGAGGTGAAATGCAATGAATCCGAATTCAGATTTTTCTCTGATTATATTTTGTGTCTGGAGTTCTCAGTTCCAGTGTGACTTCTGTCCTTCTATTCCATGGACACAACTTTCCCAGAAAGATTCCCTATGCTTTTTCTTAGCCAAAAGCAGAACCAAGACTTAATTTTCACCCTCCTATTTTTCAAAGGCTTCCAACACGAGATTTTTCTTGAAATATAGTCATCTTTCAGCTTCTGAGATCACTCCTTTCTGCTTTTATTCCCGCTTCTCTAATTTTGCTTTAACATAACATTCCAATATGTTTCAAGAAGTTCTTAACTACTGTCTGAAAGAAAACTCTTAATTTTACTGTTGAGCCTGAGAGCTCTTTACTCTTTCTTCTCTATATGTCTGTGAATAATTCCATCCTCCTCCTCAGATACAAAACCTAAGACTTATCTCAAGCGGTATCTGTAGTTCCTTGTATTCGGGATATATGTCCACCTTGCAGACTCTTTCAGCAAACCTTTTAAGAGACAAAGCCTTTCATATCCAAATAAACAGCCTGGGCATTCCCCAGATTCTGAACCTGTGTCTTCATTAGTGCAACACCCTTTTCTCCATCCTTTACAAATGCTGTTTCACCTGCTTATTCACCACTCTGTAATGTAACATTCTTCTCTATAATACACAAAGTGATTAAAATATTTGTATGCACTTTACACTAGGGAAGGAAGAGTTTGAACAGTCCTTTTTCACATTTATTTTACTAAAGTCTATACATCAGTTTGACAGAAGAGCAAGATGAAGCAAAAATTCTAATGAAACAGATTTTTTTTTTTTTTTTAGCTTTACTAATCAATCCATAAAATCCTAAAATACCGTGGAGGGGAAGGGTCCCCAAGAAAACTCCCCCAAAAGATGTACAATATAAAATCTATCACTCCCATTACAGGCAATCAGAATATTTATAGTTTTCCATTAAGTACAACTTCATTCCTCTTCTCAGAGCATAAAGTGAAAAGTACAGATTTAAAGCATTGCTGGAATATGATTGACTGGCTTCCTAAAATATGAAATTTAAGTACTTGGCCACCTGATAGCATTATTGAGAATTCAAACTAACTTTAAGAATTTAGTGAACTTTCCCCCCTCAGATCACCAGCAGTGTTATTCTTTCCTTGCTCTTTTAATGTATAAATTTGAAGCAATCACGCCTACAACTAGTTCTGGCATAGCTCAATCATTTTCCAGCTTCCCAGGTTATACGGGTATAGCAAAGGACAAAGAATATCTTCCCAAACATGTAGTCTGACATGATCTTCAGCTGCAGTCCCCATAGGTAATAACCAAATTGCCCTTAAATTCACATTTGTTAACTTAGGAACGGCTACATGACAGCATTCCTTGAAAAAAAATTGCAGCTTCATTTATAACCTAACTTTTCAAATAGGATAGATATCCTTTCAAAAAATCTATACATGTCTAGCTCCTGTGCTTCTGTAAGACTTTTCCATTCTCCAGATGACTGGGGAAGCCTCATCTTTCTTCAGTCACCTTGCTGACGTACCTTCTTATTTTCAGTGTCATTGGAGCTTTATTCTTAGGCATTCTTTGGTCACCTGAGTCTTTAGAAATACAATTATGTTACTAGAGCATCTGGAAAATGATGCTGCATAGTTGGTGGGAGAGTATTTTTACAGAACTGTATTATCACACCTATTTTACCAACAGAGCCATGTTAAAATCAAGCATTATATTGATCCAAAAATTCAGCTAATTATTGTCGCTCAACTCTTAACCCTTCTATTAATTAAAAACATACCTTTTTTGTATTTTTCTGACATAGCATTTCTGTATCTGCTATTCAACATCTTTAAAGTCATCTACTTTCCTTACATCAGTGGACATTTTTATACTGTGTTTTGTACATGGAACAATAACAAAAGAAGATGAGATCTACCTCAGCATGCTTATTAGAAGTCTGTAGAAAATAAAATAATTATTATAATTTAAAAGAAACAAACAAAAACACACACAAAAAAATCTCACTATGGAAATAATACTGGACCTAACACTTACATGATTTACTGAAGAATTAATTCCAGCAATATAGTTAAGATGGAACTTTTAAAAAGCTTTTTATCACAAGATTCCAAGGTACAGACCCATCACACAGAGAAACAATGAAAATCAGTTTAAAGTAGACTTTGGTTCCAAAAACTTTTTCTCTGATACATTTAAGTAGGGTAATATAACATTCTTGACTTACTACCAGACATAACTATCAGTTACCATCTGCTCATTACAAAGATTCTGAATCATATATAAGAACATTCATTGGAGTCTCTTGACCAACAACATTTTTTTTCAAGGATAGGAACCAGATGGAAAATTTGAGAAAATTTCATCCATAATAAATTTAAAATTCACTTTCTCAAAAACTATACTTAAAAGTAGTCTTCATTTTCAGAGTCTGAGGGCATACAAAATCTTATTTTGCCTTGATAATCCTACTGAAAATATTAATCTGAGGGTAATTCAGTCAACACAAACAGTAAAGTCATTAATTAGAATTTTATGCTTTACTGGCTGGAAGGCAGCATTCTCCATAAAACAGATCATAAAAGAATAACTACGGATGGCAGAATTTACCCAGCTACAGGACTGACTGGCAGGGGGCACGGGGTGCATAATACAGGACTGCACAGTACACTACATGGATGCTCCTGTTTTACCCGTCTGGAAGAGAAAAAAAGCAAAATGCAAAGAAGGAACAGTAGAAATAAAAGATGCTGTCATCTTTTTCACTCTCCAGATGAATCTTACTGTACTTAGTGGTGTCATTCAGCATTACTCTACCTCATCTGTTTTGTTGAGACCTTTTTTCATGTTCTTACTGCTTAATCGAAACAATGGATTTATTTCATGTCTAAACATTTGTGACACCTTTGGACTGAATTATGGTTATTCACATCAGCAGTATGGAAAGTGCAATATGTTGTGCTGACCCACAACTCACTGTTATGAACCTTATAGTCTTCTCATAGGTTTTAGATTCATCGCTGGCTCATGGGATTCAGAAGTGGTATATATAGAAAAAATAAGATGGAGATCGACAAGGATGTAAATTTCTTGTTCTCTCAAAGTGGTTAGTTACCACTGTGTCTAGGAAGAGTCATGACTCAGTAATGACTACATACATTAATCCCTACACATGTGTACATCAAATGTATTCCTAGTACACAGACTGATACAAGATGTAAGTGGATGTTGGTTGGATGTAGACACTTCTCAGCAGGTCACCAGACAAGAGGGCAGTGCAACATCCCACCTCATTCACTCAGAGGTGACCATCAAACGCAGGAACTGATGACTGACCCGTCAAAGTTTTGTTTGCTCCCTTCATGTCCAATTCAGTTGGAGGAACAGTAAAACTAAGTTCTAACAAAAGCAGAAGTTAATAAGGCGGAAAGAACTGAAGGAGAACAAGTAAAACTATCCAAAGTCCTACTGACTTTCAAGAAAGAAGATTAGTTATAAAGCTAACACTCCTGCCAAGAAGCAGTTCTTTCCCAAAATGAACCTGAATGGCATGTGGAAAATATGATCCTCTGTGTAATGCACACAGACGTGGAGACGCCTTGCAGTTTTAATCTTGATGTCAGAAAATAAAGCAATTTTTCATTCACTTATTGATCAGTTTTTAGAAACATTTACAACATGGAAAACAGACAGCATGGTAACAAACTTTTTTTTTTCCCATTTTTATTGCAACAG
>NW_010109598.1:15364-22546 GCF_000699245.1 Pterocles gutturalis
TAGCAGATTTATCACAGAATCACAGAATCACACAGATTTATAAGTGGGTATTGCAATGTGCTAATAAGTGCTTCATCTCCTTGGCACAATTTCCAGTATCCAAAGAGTAACAAACCATTCTCTCCTTAGAAAATACCTGGATCAGCTTCAGAGTTTGCAATTATAGGGCTGAGGGATGAAGATGTGTCTTTCAGTGACTATAAAACACAGCTTTGCACTGGGGAATCCAAAGCATTCCCAAGGAGCTGGTTTTAGATCTCTTTCTTGACAGGTGGATAAGGATCTGCTCACTGCATTTCTATGATCATGGGTTTAATGACCATATCTAATAGTTCTGACTGGTTAATTCTCATGACACCATCTACACTTAAGAAATATAGTGAATCGTGGAGGGGATTAAAAACACCAACTTACAGTACAAATGTAGCATATCTGTCAGAACAAATATGATCTATCTACAAAATACCAGAAAACAGACAATTCTGGGACACTGCATGAGTAAAAGAAAAGCGGATGACAGGCAGAAGAGGCATGGAAAATAGTTCGTTATGTTATGTAATAAGTGAATCTGTTCATAATCATGTAAGCTGCAGGTATGGAGTGCCTGGAAAGCAGAAGGTTTGGGGAGGAAAGCTGAAAAGGTTTGAAGCAAAAGTCCATTTTGTTGAGTCAATAAAATGACTGCCATTGAGTTTAATAGGCTTTGGACTATGCAGTTTTCCAAGACAAAAAGATGACTTATTTTTGTGCCTGAAATAAGATTATATATTTGTTGACATGTTTACTGAACTACCTAATAGTATTGTGAATTCATTTCCACAAATCCCTAGAAAAAAGGATGAAACTTGCAACACAAAATACTGCCTTTTATATTTTACAAATAAGACAAAATTTAATCCTTAGTTAATGTATTTGCAAGCATCTCCCTATGTGATCACTGAATTTTTACGTAAATTGTTTACCTGTGCTGTAAGAAGTCTGCAGAAATTAAAGTCATCTAGCAGTAGCACAAAAGAAAGCCAATAATTTGCCAACGATTATCAATAACACTTAATCATAATTTATATATTACTGCAATATTTCATCAACACAAAATGCCATAACTGCTTCAGATGTCTGACCTTGAAGATACTAGATGTGAATTTCTCTTTTTAGACAGCAAATTCAGAAGCCCAGTAGTCACATAGTTCCACCAAGGTTTTCCAGTATGATCACTGCTCAAAATTGTATTCATATTAATAAATTATACTTAGCTAAACTGCAGACTATATAAAGGGCAAAAATCTGCTTGAGAACCGAAAGCTACAGATCTGGAGATAGCAATGAAACGCCATCCTTACAGGAAGATGAACAGAAAAGCAGCAGAGGTTTTGTGGCTTAGTGTAAACCCATTTCTGGATGCAATGCAACAGAATAGCATGCTCCTTAGCAGCATTAAATTCAAACTGTCAGGGCAAGGCTGGCCCTTAAACTTCTCCCCTCAACTTGTTGGAAAGCCTGGACATTTACCTATGAGTAACATGGGCTTCTGTTTCCATTCAGTGTTTTCAGATGAAGAGAGAGGATCAGAATTCTTGTTTGTCCAGGCAAGGTTTCCATCGAGTAGCAAGAATTCAGAGGGCAATTTTAAAAAGAGATTGCATTTATAAAGCTTCAAAAAGTGTCAAGTAATTGAAAACACAAGCCCTTATCAGAAAAAAGCTACTGCATCTTTTCGATGTCTCATGACAGACTACACAGTTTATACACCCTAATTCAACTTCCCGCAGTAAAAGCTTCCCTCAAAATTGGATTCAAAGTCTGAAAATTAACGTCAGCATTTTTGAGAGATTCAACTCCCACACAGGCAGAACCTGTGAAACTGGAAATCAAAACAGGAAACCGAATTCCAGACACAATCCTAAGATATTAATTAGGACACATTTTTATAAACAGGCTCCAAAATAAATCCTCTTCCTTCCTAGCAGACCTCAGCATTACCTTTGTTAACATTAAATTCTGCATACATTTTCTTGTAATCACACTGTTAAATTATTTCTCCAAAAGAGACTGAATGACTGAAGAGGGAAAATAAATGTGTATTTTAAATTTCAGTTATCTGCTTCCAAAGCATAGGGTTGTTTGCATATCTCTCTCTTCAGACAACTACATTGCTTATAGTTTAATGCATAAAACAGCATAAACCACAGACTGACCACAAAGTACTCGAAACTGCAATGGTCTTTTTTTTTTCTTTGTTTTTTTCAAAATAATGAGGTTTCACCTGCATGCAGCCAAAAAGCTATCTAACAAGAATTTCTTAAGTAAATAGCATGGCAGTATTCTTTATTAAAGAGATTCAGTTCAGTTCTCAGAAGACAGAGCTCCCATGTTTGTCCCTGTTCCCCACACTTCTGAGATTGTTATTTGATCTGGGTTCAGACTCTGTAGCATTATTCTTTTGATAGGGCCACCCTCAGATTTCCAGCAAATCCTTTCCTTCTGTGGCCAGCAAGCTGTTCGATTTTATTTCTGCAGCTATCCAGAAAGATCATGTGAGATCTACTTGAACAAAAGGCATCTGATGATAATTTTATGAATGCAGTGAAAGCTCTAAGAAAGCATCCTAGCTGTTCTGGAAAGGCATTAATGTACTGGTGCCAGAAGATAAGGTGAGAAATGTTCCAGAGACTTTATGCAAACTTCACAAAAAAACCCAAGTAAAGCCCCCATGTGCAAATATCTTCACTGATATTAACACCCATTTGCTGTTCCTTTACAGCAGATGCAAACTTCAACGAAAATGTTTCTGTTCAGAACTGAGAATCTTCTCCAAAAATTAGAATCTGCTTAAAGTAAGTGTAAATGTTTATAAGTCCAATTCAGAACTTAAAATAAACTACACTCCACAACTTCCAAGTATGGATAAGCATATTTTGGAACAGAACTACAAGCACATGATTATGAAGAAAAAAATTTCTGCTTTCAAACTGTTTTAACCTACAGTGTCTTCTGCATTTTCTTTTAAATAGTCATAAGGACCAGATGACAAAAACTTTGGTCTCATCGCCAGTAGTATGCAAACTTCTTACAGTATACTAAACTTTTACATTCTATCTGCCCGATGTATGCATAGGCACTATTTTTGATCATTTGGTTTGGGGCACTTTTCATTTACACATTCAAAATGAGGTATCATGTCAGGTAAAAGGTTATAAATAAGCAAACAAAAATATATTTTATGAATCAGTTTTAGCATTTTACAAAGTGTCTTTCAAACACTTCTCAGGAAGAAGAACTAGAAATTAAATTATGTGTGCTCAATTTTTTCTCACAATCTGCACAAAGTGTAGCTAGTTAAAACTGGTATCTCTGATATCAGCAGCATAGCTACTGGAAATTACAGAGGTTCACATAAAATTCTCATCACGAATACAACTGTGCTAAATCCCATAGCTCAAGGAAACAGGAAACCCTTGGCCTGTAACATAACAAACATTTTATGAGGAAGAACACAGTTATTATGCAGCAGCAGCACTCAATTTAACTTGGTTCCCCTGGTCTAGAGGGCTGTACATCCAACCATCACTGGCATTTCACAGACATGGAAAGGAAAACCGGAGATCAGATTCTTGAAAAATTTGTACCTTCATTTGCTGTATGTAATTATAATGCATGAAATTTCAGAGTTGTCGCAAACATTATTTCAGGAACTTATCAATTTGGATGTGTTTTAAATGAAGTGGGAGTCTTCTGTATCTTTCCCTTTCGATTGCTCCCTCCTCTCATTTTCCCCATGTCTCAACTAACACAGTGCTTGCATTGAGGCTTGCTGTAGTGTGAGCCTGATTTTGATGCACAATCCTTCTTCCCCAGGATATAGAGGAGGACTGTTTCTCAGGGGACTGTGTAGCACTGCTCTGTCCTCCTTTTGGCTCCGTGTGATTTTTCAAGTATGAAAGGAAGACAATTCCCCGCTTTGTGAGATTCTATATCTCTTTATGTTTTAGCTTTTTTCTTGCTCTGAAGCCTTATTTCTAGGTCTATGTATCTTGAGAAAAGTAGCAAGAAATATGGATTTGAACCCAGAGCTGACATAAGAAAGGTATTTAATTAGTTCTTTTTCCTTCTTTTTAATCACTACAGTATTCCAGACATTCCTTAGAGCATAAAGAAGAACAATTATCTTTAAAGAATTACTTTTCCCCACATGTCGCAGAAAGGCTACAACTCAGTTTATATTAGAAAGCAGAATGAACAACTAACTTTTAATGAAAGATCCTCAAGCTATTTCAAGGGTTTTTTTGATCACTTCTGGACTGCATGAAAGTAGAAGGTTCTATCTAAAGAGCCTAATAACTGTCTGTCCCAGCCCAAATCAAGAGACATAATTCATTTGATATTTTTTTCCTGACAGCCAGATGAAATTAGAGGGTCCAGACTAACAATTGTGCCTTCCTTCCCCTTCCCATCCAACTCCACTTTACAATTTGGGAAATCTGGTTAAGCTACAGGCTCCCAAGGAGGCACAGAGAATTAAATTAATACATTTCCCAAATAAAATAAAAACTATGTCTTCCTTTCATCAGGTTTACTGAAAAGTAAAATCCTAACTGTGAGGCTTACAAGCAAAACTACTACTACTTCTATGACACTCAAAAAATAATACATATCATCCACCAGGTCTACCTGAAGTGCACTCAGCAAAGCAGGCAGCTGGATAAGTACGACACTACAGCATAGCTTTGTGTCATGAGCAATGAAGGGGGTTACCTTGTGGTAACTTATGGAATTGAGGTTGCAATAAAATAAAGCAGGAAGGAAGCTGCCTACAGCAGCGCACACCAGCCTATCTCCTTCTTCAGAGTGTCCTCTTGCCTCTTCCTGTCTCTAACTGCCCGTGAAAGCTTTACAAGAATGGAGGGCAGATGGTCAAGCCAGCTTGACCCTTTGTGTAATCTGAAAGTCGTGGCAGAACAAATAATGCATCTTAATTATACTCCCAAATGCTGAAATCATAAAATTGACGTATGGTCCCAAAAAGGCTTCGTGTTTTATTTTTCTCCTGTGAACAAATTTGGACAGTTTTAGGTTTCATCTTTTCCTTCCCAGAAACAGAGCAACAGAATGATCCTTTTCTTGAACTTCTTTATGTGACTATTCATCTTATACAAAACCTCTATGAATATCACATACCTTCATTTGTCCCATTTATACATGCTGTTATCACTATGCATCATATGCAGCTGCAAGTACATATATGACTAGAAATGCCCGTAGAATGTCAGCACGTCTGGCCTTTATGAGACATTTGTCACTCCACCACATTTGATATATGTGGGTTGTCACTATAATAGCAATGTCCTGTGTTCTGCATAGGAATGATGACTGACTATTGAGGAAAAGGTTGGGTTACACAATACAGCCCTTAAAGTGCGTATCTGCTTCACATTTTAACGCATCTGAAATAGTGATGAAATTAACTGCAAGCATACAGGCTCCCACTTACCACCAGTACACTGATATCTGGCTATTGTTATTTAGAGACTTTCTGTTCCCTGAACTAAGGGACTGATTGGTTTGTTAAATTAAATAATGAACATATGTTTTGACATAATTCAAAGTAATGTTACCACATTAAGCACACACACACACACACACAAAAAATCTTTGCAAGGAAAGAGTATCAGTTTAAACGCTTTCTAGCAATAGCTCAGCTTGTTAACAGGCAACGAAGGACTGCTCGATTAAGCTCAGGGTGATGCTAAAATGGTTTCATACAAGACGATAGCAATTTCCCTTACCACCAAGTGAGGCTGCCTGTTGAGAAAGGCCATGGCACGCTGCGGGTCTTTACTGTTCATAGGTATTGATAGTAATGAGGAAGACATTTTATTGCTATCCAGCATTATACTAAGTTACATGAACAGATATGTTTTTATTAAGAGCTAGGAGTTATATAACAATGACTTAGACTACTGCTTAGTTTAACAGCATTTTTTTTTCATTTTAACTGAAGTGATGTTCCATACAAATAATAAAAGAGAATACCTAATCCTTTGTTTTTAATTTAAAACTAGCCTCTGAAAAGGAGAGGGTTTAATAAGCACTACCTTTTAGAATTTACCTATCATTTCCATCAATAAAGTGCTTTTCCTGATCAGAACTAGATTAATTTTTGGTGCCAAGTGAAATTCTGAGTTCTTGACAGTCATCCAAGTGTGTGGGAACCTGGCCTCAGTAAATATTGCAAGAAAACCTTAATGAAGCATAAAAGAGTAAAAAAGAACAACAGAAAAGAGTGTCCACCAACAGAGAGGGAAATGTAAACCCGGTTAGTGTCCAGAGGAGAAGAGAAAATTACAGCCTTGGCTCTTTGAACTCATTCTGCATTCTGCAGGCTCCAGGCATCATGCTGCACAGCAGTATTTTTTATTTGGGTATCAATGTTGCCAGTCTAACATAAATCTCTGTTGGAGGGATGTTTTAAACTCCCCAGGATAAATATCCTGCTAGCCAAAACCTGGTAAATGCAGAACATGGGAACAAGTTTTACGCTATTTCATATGGCAGTTATATTTTAGTGCCTACATAATCCCCCCTGCTAGAGTTGGGAGTTCTCTGATAAAAGCAAACCTCTGAAAGAAGTTCCTGGTGGAACTACTTCATAATCAGCCTGTTGAAAGACCTCAAATTCTAGCTGTCCTAGCCGATGGTGTGGCTGCCGCTGAAAGAAATCTCTCCTTTAAAATCACATTGTCCCCATAATATCCTACTTCCAGATTGTCATGGGTTAAGCACAGACTGCTTAAAGTTAACTCTGTTAATTTTTTTTTTTTTTCCCCCTCTTCTTCATAAATAGCTAGCAAGAGGCTGTGTTTTGGATTCATGCTCAGGAGGAGCTGATAAGAACGATGTTTTGTTCTGCTGCCAAGGACAGCAGACCAGGGAACAAGGATGGCCACTTGCTAGCATAGGATTTGCTCTTATGTTAAGACTGAAACTCAGAACAGCCAATAATTTATTCCATATCATGCACGTCATGCCCAGTATACAGGTAAGAACTCCTGGAAGAGTGCTCTCTTTTGCCTTCGCTCTGCTTTCGGTTTCAGTGCTCTCTTCTGGATCCGCATCACTCTCCCAAGGCCTTCCCCCCCAGCACACACACACCCTGGTCTTGGATGCTCGAATCGTTATCTCCGT
>NW_010109599.1:0-1872 GCF_000699245.1 Pterocles gutturalis
TCTGTGGGGAGGCTGTGCGGGGCTGTGGGTGTTTTCCTCGGTGGGCCTTTGAGCGCTGGGTGTCTGTGGGGAGGCTGTGCGGGGCTGTGGGTGTTTTCCTCAGTGGGCCTTTGAGCGCACGCTGCATTGAGGTGGAGGTGGCAGTTTACACCTGTGCAGGCGTTTCGTTCCTGCTCTGGAGGTAAATCCAGCCAGCAGCCTGTCCCGGGCCCATGGCTCTGCTGAGGGCTGCGGTTGTGCTGGAGCAGCGAAGGAGCTGGTTCTGCTGGGGCGCAGGGGCACAGGGCAGCCTTAGGGCATAGCGGGCCTCTGGCAGATACTGCCGAAGCAGTTGGGTTGGGATGTTTCATGTTGTTTGGGGTGACTTTGGTTTGCCTTTTAAAGGAAAGCTTTGGGTCTGTGGGGTTTCTAAAGCTGCGTGTTCCTCAGGTGATTGCAGCTGCCTGGACACTGCTTTATGCAGTGAGCAGAGAATGGCGCAGGCCCATGAGGAGCAGAAGGGGCCTTTGCTGCCATGCTTCTCCTCCACCGCCTCTCGGGCAGGGCTGCAAGAACCTCTGTGGAGTGTCTGTGCCGCTGCCACAGCCTGGTGCTGCCCGCCAAAGCAGCCCCTACAGAGCTCAGGAGGAACACTGCGATTTCTCCTTGGGACAAGCAGCTCCCATGCAGGGGTAAGAGAGCAGGGGAAGGTCTTCCCACTGGTTTTCCCTTCTGGGGTGGGGGGCATCATTCTGTATAAAACACAATGTGTGGAGATTGGTAAAACAGAGCTGCCTCTGTGAAAAGAACCCTTCATATTTATTTAGGAAGAGTTTTTTTTCTCTGATTAGTTGTGTGGGTGTGTATATATGCTGGGAAAGGCAATAATGTTTACTGGAATTGTACTATAAAAGGTTGCTAACTTCTAATTCCCTGCATGATAAATATCATAATTGATACTACAATATGTTAACATTCGAAGCACGAGCTCCTCTTTCATGTGGATTTGTTTTCATGCCCAAGCAGTGTGGAAGGTTTGAAGACACCTTTCAAAGATTGGGAGATCCTTGCCTCTTTCCTCCATATTACAAAGAGGATAAGACATCTTTTAAAAAGAGATGGATATCACTGGGCTTTTGTATGCAGAAATAAATTATTTAAATTGTTAAATGCATTTTTTTCAAATTTACAGAGCTGGGCTGAACAAGTTGTATGTACATTAAATTTGTGGGAACTAGTCAATAAACCTGAATACTTTGACTTCTCTTTGAGCAGATAAGAGTACACTTGTGTTAAATGGTGGAAACATGTCATCACCGTGGCAGAACATGGAGGAGAGCGCTTCCTTTTATGCTTTAATATAACTTACAGGAAAAATATGCTTTTGGCCATATGTGAGGTTATAGGACAAAATCAAGTAGTGCAAGAAGGAGGGATTACAGCAGTATTATACCTCCCTTTGTCAAACAACTAATTTTAGACATGGATTTTAAATGTTCCTTTGCAGTATATTTTTATGCTTAGACTCTCAGGTTCAGACCCTCAAATTTTATTTGGGTGATGGATGATGGATTTCTGTCAAAATTGGGAGACATTTAGCACCAAAGTAATGCTGAAATACGAATCCAACACTTCAGGACTCATTTTATGTTGTGTGTAGAGCCAGGGGTTCTGATCCCCCTTATTAACTCTTGTAGGGGCTTTCTGATTCATAAATATTTTTGGAGTAATAATTTGGTATAGGTTTCATTCCCTCTTAAATTAGAGATTGATTTACATAGAGAATCCTGGGGAGATTTTGCAGATGTTTAAGCTTACTGTCAGTCACATTAATTAGCATATAGCCTTTGTTATCATGTGTCTCTTTTTGACACAGTAGCCCATGTTTCAGGC
>NW_010109599.1:1884-3040 GCF_000699245.1 Pterocles gutturalis
GGATTTGGGTTGGGTTGTCTCCTGCAGTCTTTTTTGCCTGTAGATAGCTTTTTGTTTCCTGTTCCAGTTTTCCTGGTATTTTTTTTTCAGTTTGTGGTGATCTGAGATTTGTGGCTCTGTGTGTGTGTCTGTAGGTCTGCAGGCTTTTAACGGAGTGGTGGTGGGGGGTGTGTTTTGGTGGAGGTGTCTTTGGTTTTGTCGTTTTAAAGGCAGAACAGTTTCTTTACGCCTGGGCTCAATTTCCTATTCAGGGGACTGCTGATTTTAGTAGCAAAATGGGATTAGGCAAGGCTTCACAAAGAAAGTAACTATTTTCCATATTCTGGCATTGTGCCTTCATAGAATGTGAACATCTAGAGTCCTTTGAGATTAAGCTCTCTTTTTAGAGAGAAGTAGGTGCTTAACGTTACCTCTGTCTTTGGGAGGATTGCCATATATCCAATCTGTGCTCGAGTGTTAATTGCACATCTTTTCTCAGATTCAAATCACCCAGTTTGCGCAAACCTAGATGTTATCCTGATGTTCCTTACTGAAAAATACCCTTGCACATAGGCTGTTGGATCTGTTAGCCTCCCATACTGAGGCTTTGGCTTTTTTTTTGTGTGAGCCTTCAGAAAAAGCTGATATTCCTTCCAGACATGTGATCCCTGCTATCTCATTGTTCTCTTCAATGACTTTTGTTACCCCTTTATAAATAACATATTTGCTTGAATTTTTGTCAGCTTGGAGGGTTATGTAGAGTTGGCAAAGAATTTTATGTTATTTAGCATCAAATGATGGCACATGCCGTGGGACCAGCAGGATCTTGGCTACCTGAAAACCTTTACAAGCCCCTCTTTGGCAGAGATGACGCCTCGTTAGCCCTGCACGTCCCAGCGGCTTGACCCAGGTGTTTTAAGAAGAAAGCTGTCTCCAGAGCTTAGACTGCAGGTGGCAGCAACAATCTTTCCCCGTGGCAGCTGGAAATGCTGCAGCAGCCTTCATTGATTCCTGCGCATAATTTAGCTTCTTACAAAACCAGCTCAGTGGTAAAACAGCAAACTGTAAGCAGAGAGTGCAAAGATTGTCATCTAACAACTGAGATGTGGGGCCACTCTTTATTTTCTCCTTCCTTTTCTTCTCCTTAAGAGGAATTCAGATGGTTGGAGGAAGGGGG
>NW_010109600.1:0-19674 GCF_000699245.1 Pterocles gutturalis
GTGGGACAGTGTCAAAGGCTTTGCACTTTTGTTTGATTTATCACAAATCTGTTGATAAACAGGTTTTCAGTAAATTCCCAAATTCTGGGGTCATGGAATCATTACATGTTAAACAAAAGCGTAAAAGCAGTGTGTGTCTGTGCAACTTACTTTGGAGAAGCCTTTGAAAACATGTCCTGGCTCTCTCCAATATTGAATATTTCTTCTGAGGCTTCTGATTCTTACTTTCTGAATTCCTGAGTTGGGCAATGCCAGCAAATGCCAATACTGGCCACCCCCTCCATTGCCATTGAAGTCCACACCATTGCTAGCATGCATGGACACAGGAATGTGAAGCCGGAGCCCATTTGGCACTCTGCTCTATCTTTTGCCTTTCAAAGCTCACTTCAACCATATAAAACTATAAAGAAAATGAACCAGCTGGTAATGGAACACAAAGGCTGACAATGGTGCCTAGTAGGACACAAAGGATGCACAGTGGGACAACAGAATCCCTGTCTGAGCTCTGCAATGTGGGACTGTGGAAGGGGGAAAATCCCCTTTCACCTCCACACTGGTTCAAAGGCTGGCATCGAGAGGAGGGCAATTAGAGCTGCCAATTGCTTTTCCTGCTGCAGCTTCCCCTTTGTCCCTGCTGAAAGGCCGACAGCCCAATAACAGATGGTGGTGTGGCTGTGCCTGAAACACATTCTCTGCTCTCCCCAGCAGACAGAAAGTGCCCAGACCATTCATTCAAAAGCTTGCCTCAGTTCATTTTCTAATTCCTTCTTTCCCTTTAAGCTACTCATACATCAGGACATGATTCATACACTCAGGCTGTTTCATTTGAGATTGTGCAAGCGTTTTGGGTAAATTTTCACCCAGACAGCTCTGTTGGTTTTGAATCATCAGATACCTAGAGCAGGAAAAAAGGCATTCCCACAGTGGGATAGGCTCTGTTTAAGCCCAAGCTTCTGTGTGCATTTCACTGACATACTTCACAGAGACATGGTTATTCACCCCTTAGTCACTGGGTCTGATTACTTTGTAGATAAAGGAATAGCTCAGAGGTGTTTTTTCTCCCAGTCTAGGAGCCTCTGAGCAGGAAAATTCACATCAGTTCCTGCTAGCCAGCAAAACTAAACCTTTACAAGTTGTCTGTAGAGGGATCTGGTCTGGACCAGTGGCCTGCACAGCAGCGGGACTTTCCTGAAGAGCTCTAGATGCATCTTTTTTTCCTGCCTGTGGCACGAAAATGGCAGGAACACCCTTCAAGGCAGAGATCTTGTAGAACAGTACTGGGAAAAAGTTATATGGTAGAGCTCTTCCTTAGGCACGTGTGGTGAGTTAGCCTTGGCTAACAGCAAAACTCCCACCCAGCTGCCCACTCATTCTCCTCCCTCAGTAGGAAAGGGGGAGAAAATAGAAAAAAAACAGGAGTGAGAAAGCTCACGGGTTGAGATAAAGACAGGGAAGTCACCTACCAATTATTGTTGCAGGCAAAACAGACACAATTTGGGGACAAGTAACTTCATTTATTGCTGATTAAACTATAACGTAATTACAAATTTGGGTAGTGAGAAACAAAAAGACAAACATTAAACCAACATCTTGCCTCTTCCCCTTTCCCAGACTCAATTTCACTCCTTCACTCTACATGCCCCTAACAACCCCCTGCCCAGAAGTGGTGCAGGAGATTGGGGGTAGGGGGTTAAGGTCAGTACAAAGTGGTTTCTCTCTGCCGCTCCTTCCTCCTCACCTTTCCTGTGCTGCCACATGGGATCCTCACAGGCTGCAGTCCTTCAGGAAAATCTCCTCCAGTGTGGGTCCTTTGTGGGCTTCATTTTCTGCAGGAATATCCATTTGCACTAGAGTGGTTCCCCCATGGGCTGCTGTGTGAATATCTGCTACAGCATGGTCCCTTCCACAGGCTGCAGGGAATGTCTGCTCTGGTATGAGTCCTCCATGGGCTGCAGAGAATATCTGCACCACCATGGAGTACCTCCTCCTCTTCCTCTGACCTTACTATTCCTCTTTGGTTTCTCACTTTGTTCCTCCCTCCATCTGGTGTTTTCTGCCCTTTCTTAAATGTGTTTCCATAGAGGCATCACCAGCTTCACTGATGGGCTCAGCTTTAGCCTGTGGTGGGTCCGTTAAGGTGCTGACTGGAACCAGTACAAGGCAGTCCCTGACCTCTCCCCAGAGGCCACCTCTGCAGCCCCCCACTACCAAATCCTTTCTGCATACACCCCATACATTATGGCAAGCTATATCCTCCAAATTCAGCTAGGGAAATGGGGTTGGGGGAGAAACTCAAGAAGGAGGAGAAGATTGAGATTCTGGAAGAACAAAATATATGGGGTCCCCAGCAGGACACTGCAGGTGGGAAAGGGTTGTGTGGGGGGGTGATATCTCGTGCTGCTTGTTCCCAATGTCTCTGCATTAGCCCTGTTAGGGCCAGTGACAAAGATTGTTTCTGGGCACCGCTGGCCAACGAATTTAGCTGCAGAGAGCCTGCCGGGCATCCTGTCTGACTGCTCCAGGAGCAACCTGCCCCATGCAAAGTCCCTGTGATTGCAGCGGTATGCGGCTGGCTCCAAACGAGCTGGAAACAGAGAGGGATGGAGCCAGACCACCTGCTGGGATCTGTGCAGGTCTTTGCATTGATCTGCAGCTGAGGAGGTAGAGCAGCCTAAAAAGCCCTTAGACAGTTGTCTGTTTTGGTCATTCCCTATTCCACTGGATTCCTGGGTGCCTCCAGGTCAAAGCTATTTCATAGCCTGAGGCTGTGTCGCTTTGCTGTAACAAAAAACAGCAGGGAGGACAACGGGTTGTGGCTCTCTGGGTTAGAGGGATGCTCTGATAGAGCAGCCCAGGAGGGAGAGACTCTTCTGGAAACTGCTCAGGACAGAGTGGGCATGAGCTCTTACTAGTCTTCTGACGTGTTTTGAGGTTTCTCTAAGAAGGGACCCTCCTCCAAGCCAGTGCAGAAGCCTTCAGTTGCAAAGAGGGACTGAAAAACATGAAAGTGAAACTTCTGAAACACTGCTGAGTGAGGAAGGACTGACACTGCATCATGGTTGGGGGTACACAAGGTTTTTTTTTTTTTTGGCGGGGGGGGAAGCACAGAGCCAACAGCTCTCGGAGAGAAGGTCAAAAAATATGGGGATAGCAAGTGAATTGCTGCAAATCACACCAAGCTGTTGACTGAAAAAATAGGTTTTTTAATGAACTCTGCAAAAAAATTGAGTGAATATGAAGAAGGAACAGTATGACAATGTGTAATATGTAAAGAACATGAGTTACCTACATGTGCACTTCTCTTTTGCTTTGAGGAAAGATCACTGCACAGACTGTGAAAGAAAGCCTGGGAAGGTTTGTAGCAGGTGCAGAAGGAAACAGGAGTTCCCAGAAATGAGGACCAACAAAATTGTGGGGAGCTTGATCCACTTTAATTACTAAGTAGGTCATCTGCAGCCCAGTTCAGCAAAATCTGGGCACAACTCTGGGGCACAGGGTCATTGCTGCATAGACGCCACTTGAGTATTTTGAGCATTGTCAGAGCCTGGGCCGCTACTAGAGATACTGCAATTAAGAGATGGTGTTGAAGAGAATAACCTTACCTGTGAACATCTGAAGAAGGCAATAGGATGGCAGGACCCCAGAGGTGTGGAATCCCCCTGGATCTGGTGCATAACTGGGGTCATGACCGTGCCCTCCTCTTTTGTAGAGGATTTATAATTTACATGATAGTGGCAGTTCACACTTCCAGCTCACAGTGTTTTAAGGATACCCTCCTCCCCAGCTCCCCATTTTCCAGTCTGCTGTATTGTTTGAGCCATGAAATCTCCAGCAATATTCACTTTTGGCTGCATCCCTGTACAGATGCTGCATTGCTTGAGGAGGAGTGAGGCATGACAGATTAATCTGTGCTCAGAGAGGCTGACTGTTGGGATTAGTGCTTCAGATGCTCTTCACATCTGCAGCTCCAGGACAGCCCCAAATTCACCAGCAGTGGAAGCTGGAGGGTAGCAGCAAGGCTGGTAAGAGCTCTTACGGGGGGGTTGCCTATTGAATTGCCACTGCCAGGTAGCAAGACAAGAGGGAGATTTTATGGGAGAGGTGGTAACCATGCCATTATCTTGGCACTCGCAAATCTTTCATAGTTTCTTGGCTGTGTCTGTGATTCCCAAGGCTAAAGATGCTGTTGTTGTATGTGTAAAGGAAACAAGGCTGAGGAGCCAGGGAGAGGGCTGGAAGGACCCTGCAGAGCAGGCACAATGGGAATGTGTCAGTCCTGAAAGCCTCAAAGCTCCAGTTCCTTGTGCTTGGGAGGTGGGAAGAGGATGGCTGTGGGCCCTGGCAGGTCCCAAGCTTGGGTCCAGGCCTTGCAGTAAGCACAAGGTGCTGCCAAACAAGAGGTAGAGAGAGGGAAGGTGTTACTGGGGAGTTATCTCATGTGGTTACTGTGGTTTATCTCCCGATCCAAAACCAGTCCCTCCTTGCTGCTCTGCTTATCTGAGCTGGGCTTGGTTACTTTGGGCTTCCATCCTTGGTGTGACTCAATTTTTTTCCTGCACTAATGTTTTGTTTCTCTTCATCACAGGGTTTTATGAGCCTTTTGTTTGTGGGGACAGGCAGCACAGGGGATGAGAAGAGACTTCTGAGGAGCCATGGATGGGTTGCAGGTGCAGGTAGGGCTCACCTCATGCAAATCACAACCTTCCACCATCCTTCAGAGTCCCCAGCAGCTAGCGGAAAATACCAGCTCCATCTATGTCTAGTGAGCCTGCTAGCTGGGAATGACTCCCTTGTCTATCACTGCAGGGGAACTCCAGGAGGCTGTTCAGGATTAAGCCCAGAGAGTGCCTGAGCTCCTGGCTTAAGCTCCCCCCCCTCCCCTTCCTGCAAACAGCCCAGCCTGCCCCAGGCCGGCGGCTGGAGGCACATAGGGACTGTCCATCCTGTGAGTTAATCGCCTCCTGGTCAGATGACAGGAGGAGATGAATCTGCTATAAATAGATTGCGAAGCCTTAATGGTTTCAGCTGTGATTCACACACATGGCAGAGAAGCATTAGGAAGAATTAACATTCAATCTCTCAGGCACTTTCCTGAGAGCAAACAGCATTCTGTCCCTGTCACTTAATCTCCTTGACCAGGGGAGGTCAGCAGCACTTTCTGGAGGGGCTGAATGGGTCAAATGGACAGTGAAACGCGGAGCAGGACTGCTGAGGAGCTGAAAACAGCCACTTCAGCTGGAGTGACTGAGCAGCACCTGCCCATGATAAGTAGCTGCGTTTAGGAACATGGCAAGGTGCTCTGCTCCCCCCTCACTGGGGCTGAGATCACACGGTGCCGTTTTGTTACGGCACGCACGCACTGAGATGTCTGACAACAGCCTCTGGGACTGAGACGGCTTCTGACAATGGTATGTGCAGGGGGCTGGGGCTCTTTCTGGCTCTCCCTAACTGGCGATGAGTTCTGTCTCTGACTGAGCGGCTCCGGGGTCTGTGCTAGTCTGCCTAGATGAGCGTGGTGGGATGGGACAGCGTACCTAGGTGGTCTGTGTGAAATCCCCATTTCTTTCCCCCCACATTCCAGTTTTTCAGAGCTCAGAGAGAAAAAAATGTAACATACAGATAACTTACCCATTGGAAGTTGTGTGCACTTGTTCATGTGTGTGTTTGCATTCATTTGCATGTGCATAGGTGCTTGGTAGCCTCCCTCCCTCTGCCTTGCTGTGTTTATGCTGTTAGCGGTGATGGTGACTGAGCAATATATGCAAGATGGAGAAACCAGCTGAAAGGGAGGTGAGACTGGACAAGTCCTGGAGCAGGAAGTGTGAGGAGTCTGTTTGTAGGCATCTGTCCATCTGTTTGTCTGACAGTCTCCCAGATACAGGAAAAGAATGGTATTTTTCCTGAAAGTTATCTTAGAATTAGCTTACACCTTTCCGTATTTGGTGCCCTGTCAATAAAAGAGAGATCCATGTCTCTAGTTTTGTAGCATTGCCAGGGGTTCATTGCATTGCCACTAGATTATGGGTCAGAGAACAAAAGAGATCTTCAGGGGACTCATCATCCACAAGAAGTAAAGGGGAGTTTGGACTAAGCGATGAGAGTCCAGTGTTGGTATCTTTCGATCCTCATTCAGTGGTCTAGGGAGTCTGGAGTTGCGTATAGCAGAAAATCTTTTCCTTTCACACTGCTCTTCAGGATCCAGGAATCAGGGTTTCTAGGTGAAGCAAGGAAAGAGGCAGAAAAATCATCAGAGGAACTGCAGGTTGATGGGTGAGTCACCTTATTGTGGTGGGATTAAATCCAAGACATTTACCTCATGACTATGCCAGGGCAAAGGGGGCCCTATCCCACTCCTCACAGCAGGAAAAGAGCAGCTCTAAGCAACATCCTTCAGCATAAACTGAAGCCTGCCAGCATGGGGGTGATTAAAGAGACCTCAATACACAGGCTTCTTGTGTGGATACGATCTCCTCCCTACTAAGGCACTGTGTGAGGTTGTGTATAACTAAAGCTGGTTTTGGTGTCAAAATGGCATTCACCTATTTAGGAACACGTCACTTAGTCTGATAGCTGGAATATGAACTGCATGTGTGCTCTGGCAGGCTCAGGTCTTAGAGGGTCTGCAGACACCTGTATGGTCTTAAGCCATCCTTGAAGCCTTAATTATGTTATGGAAGAACCTGAAGTAAGCCGCCCTCAGAAATTTATATGAGAATGCCTGAACAGGCTAAAGGGCTTCAGAAATAATTGTGACATATTTTTGTTACTGTACAGAAAGTGCAATTGCAACCTGGAGTTTCAGCAGGGGCTAGATTCCCCATCTGTATCCTTACAGAGCCACACAGCCATATGCAAGTCTGGAAGTGGCACTGCAGATTCTCGTGTTGTGAGTGGCAAGGCACTGCAGACTCGCAGAAGCTTTTTCATGAACTGTCTTGTAGCTCAAAAAAGAAGAAGAAGGGCCATGTGGAAATCTAAAGGGAGCATTTTAGTCTGTCTGTCCCACAAGTGAGTCCAGACAACCTGAAACAGCTTTGGAATGTGGACCATATTGGATGCAAATAGCACGCCATATGTTTTATAACATTAATTGCCAAATTTCCAAAAGCACCCTATTGACCTCTTACAGTCAGCAAAAGAGCACAGCTCATGCTTAGGCACCTAACCGTTTGTCATCTGGTCCTTGTTTTTCTTCAACATTTATATGTTTATTTATATTTATATGTTTATTTATATGTTTATTATATATTTATATCACCAACCTGGATGGTCTCCAGTGTTGTGAGAGCTGCACAAACCCAAAATATTAGCCAGTTTTCCAAAACATGGCATCTGTAGATGCCAAGGTTACAGATGGTATGTGATATAATGGGAATTACGTGCACAAAATAGAAGGGTAAGGGCAGTACATGGTGAAAAATTCCACCATTCATCTACAAAAGCTGGATCTGCTCAGGTGATCTGACTGGTGGCTGCCATGAACAGATGCTGGACTCTGGAAAAAAAGGGGTTGGAAAGATACCCAGGAAGAAGTCATGATGGTTGAGAAGGCGGGAAATGAGAGCTGTAACAGAGAATCCTGCCAGCCTGGGCTGACAAGGTTCATTTGGAGGGAGGGGAAAAGGCAAAAGGAGTGGATTGTTTTCTTCTACAAGAACCAACAAGATCAATAACGTAAGGAGAAGAACATCTTTCAAATCTCATTGGAAGACAAGAAGCCATCTCTGTTTCCAGTTATTTCAATGTGGTCTGGTATGTCCAGCTCTGGTGCCACAATGGTACTGGAATTAGTCCATGTCCCTACATTAGCTTTATTCTCCGATGTAGTATGCCTCTTTTATCTAGCTGGTATGCATGAGAGGCATTTTTTCTCTCCCTGAAATCATATCTTTTCTGCTTACAGCAGGCATCCAGCAGCCGGAGTCTCCTCAAGCTCAGTGTTATGGAGGTGAAATGGATTCATGTGTTGGTCATTTTCTTCTTCCTGCTCTCTGTTGCAATGACGGGCTGCTTTCTGTGGCAGTACAGCCTCCCCAAGGTGGAGCCCAGTGAGTAGTCATCCTTAAGCTTGACCATGGTTTGGCACAGAAATTTGTGAGACCAATAAACACCTTTCTCCCCATGTGGACATTTTTCCACAAAGAGCATTTCCCAAGCAGCAGACAAATTTACCTTCTCCTAGCTGGTGCAAGGACACAGAGGAGATGAACACTGGGTTGATGGAGTACCATGTAACTCTGCTGCTTTCCAGAGAAGCTCCATTACTTCTGGTGCTAACTTAGGTATTATACCAAAGAATTTTTTTTTTTTTCATTCTCTATCACTTTCTTTAGCATCCTGTGGTAAAAGTCACTTCAGTTTAGAACATATTTTGTTTAACACCTTAGCACGTGCTTCAGCTTATGGATTTCCTTCCTTTCCTGCTCCTAATCTTAGATCTTTGAACCAGCTCAAGTCCCCAGCTCACACTTGAATTCCTTTACGTTGATTATGGAAAACTCAAGGATGAAATATATAGAGTGTAACTGGATCAGAGTTTTAAGTAGCCCAAAGGTGACATAAAATCCACAGTGAAGGTGACAGAGGCACTTCATAGATCAATGTCTGAAAACATTTCAGACCCTACATTTTTTTCAGAGAGTATCAGAGGCTGCCTGTAGGCTCTTGTATATCCATCCCCATTCATCTCAAAGTTTTCATAGTGCCATATCTCTTCTCATGATATTTCTAATACTTCATGCTCAGTTGATAAGCAAAAAGATAAATATGCATTTTGTTTACAGCTTACAGAGTAGAGGAGCTGTGTTTATGAACACCTTGGGATCAACTGGGAAAATAGTGTCTCCAAGTAAGAGAGTTCCCATCTCTCACTGTGTTTAAAGATCTTTGTTTGGCACAAAAATTTAAGATATGTCTCTGGCATATGCAGGATACAGCTAATTCAGAAGACAGTGAATATACTAGGTATTCAGCCTATCAACTCATATTAGTGTTAGATTTCAGGTGGCACTCACAATTCACTTCTACATCCATTTTCTGAGGTTACAATATGCATGGAACAACTCTGTGCTCCTGAACCTAAACTCAGACTTTCTCCTAGTCTTGGGCAGGGCACTTTCATGGGGTCTAAACCCACTGTCAGGTACCCCACAGTCTTCTGTAGTCCCAGTTCCTTACTGTTCCTGGTTGCAGAGTCAGTTGAAGCCTATTGCAGCTCCATCCCGTGTGCTGTACCATGTTGGAATAAATAATAACAGAACACAGTGCACTCTTCGAGTCCCGTTTTATGTTAGAGAGAAACAATTCAAGATTGTCTCTTTGCCTATGCAGAAGTGTCCTTCAGCTTGGGACAACACAAGCAAGAAAGCTCGTGCTGACTGCTGGATGAGGTTAAAGCTTGTTAGTGTGTCTATTCAAGTCACACATACTATCTTTGAAATGTTTTCCAGGCTCACCTGTGATGGAAGTGAGATCAGAAGCTGTCCAGATGTGTCCCCGCTATCCTGAACCAGTACCCCTGGACCACCCAATCCCCATTCTGAAGGAGGCGTTGGAGAAGGTTTGTGAGGAGAAGGGAACAGAGGGAGACAGAGCTCATGACTCCTTTTCTGAAGGTGTGAAGGGGACAATATGTATCTTGCCCCTGAGCATCTCTGGGGAAAGAAGTGGGGAATCAAGGCAGTGGAGAACACATGAACCTAGAAATGGGTATATAACTCCTTCACTGAACATATAGAACAGGTCAATAAGCAGTTATCTAAAAGGTAAGCTATGATGAAGAATCATTGTTACTTGTCCGTCAGAAGGTCTGGTGAGCACACATCAGCACAAAATGATGGATCTTGGCATCTTGTCTACAATTAGGCAGCACTCATATCCTGGAAAGCAGGTGACTCATGTAACTAGTTCCTATTCATCAGTGACTGCCAATTCCTTTTTTTTCAATTGCTTTGCTGGTTTTCCCCACACCACCATTTAAAAATTAGAAAGCTACTTGTAGGTAACTTCAAGGAAAGGAATGGAGAGGAGGGGGAAGAGGAAGGGAACCTGCATCTGAATGACAGAGAGAAATGCTTTTCCACAGTACGATATACTGTCTCTGAAATTTTAGTGCTGTCTGAAATTCTGGTGGTCTCTATTTGCAATGAGGAAATACTGCAGCGTTGCCTTGACTGTATGGACCATAAGGACAGCCATGCTCTGACAGGACACTCCTGATTTTGTAGATCCCTGTCATATAATATACCCTCTTATTTGTCTCTTTCTCATGAGCCATAATAGGAGCTGTCCCATAGCTCTGATCATTCTTTTTACCCTTCTTTGAATCTTTTCCAGCTCTAGCATGCTCTTGTACATGGGAAATCAGTGCTGTATACAGTATTCGAGGTGCAAATGGATCAAGGATTTCTACAGGGATAAAATGGTGTCTCCTGTTGCGTCTCTACTAATCCCTCCTATTTGATTTACCTTCTTCTCTACCACAGGGTACTGAGCAAATGTTTACATAGAAGCATCCGTCATAGCCCCAAGGTCTTGTTCCTGAGCGCTAATGACCTGCTCACTGCCCACCTGTGTGTATGTGTTGTGAAGTTAGGGTTGTTCCCCTGCACGCACACTGTTTTATCTACACTGAATTTCAATTGTTATCACTTCACATTCACTTTTGTGAAGCCTCTGCCACTGTCTTTGGGGTTACTGTAGAGAAGTATTTTATTATTCCATTAGGATTAGTGAGAGAGGTGGGGGAATGTGCAGAACATCTAGTGTCCATCAGAGAGTCATCTCCCCTCCCTTCTTTGTGCTCCTCAGAAATGAAGTATCCAAGCACTTCTCAAAAGCAGGCTGGTGAAACTATTCCTATTTTGCAGATGGAATAAGGCACAGAGAACCTGAACACTAGATGCATAGGAAGACACAGGTATTTGAAGGAGGGCTTAGGCACCAGCACATCAGAAGTGTCTCCTCAGATGCCCGTAGGTTCTGCCTAAGTCTGTGGACACTCAAACCCACACTAAAGGTGTTTCACTAACTGATACAAACTACCCTCCTGTGCTAAGCCAGAGACCCTGAAACTGAGACTCTGGACAGCACCAGATGTGATTATATTGCATACAGGGAAGGAATTTTCCCAGCCCAAAGCTAGGAAACAGAAGAGTGACGTTCACTCATGGATGAGGCTGAAGAAAACATTTATTTTCTAAGGGTAAATACTTTTGTTTAACAGAAAGGCATACATTTTCCTCAGAAGATTCTTGCTAGTGGCCAAATCCAAATGCTCAGTATTGGATTCAATGACACTCTATACATTCAATGACTATAAGAGCATCACATATTTCTGTCAACTTTCCGCAGGCCCAGGCAGGTCTACATGCCGGACTCTCTCTGAGAAAACTCTAAGGAGGACAATGCTTACTGACATGAGACCAGTCTGTTCTCTGGAGGTGCTGATGTACCCAACCACACTAGATGGGCCACTGGCACACGGGCAGTGGAGGGCAAAGAACCACTATGAAAGGACTTGGCACAAGTTGGATGTTTCCACCGCTGGCTGTCAGTGCACCTCACCAGTCCCTCCAGTGAGGAGGTCCTGAGGACATGACTCGGCTTGGCCTTTCTTGTCTCAAATGCTGGGCTTGGAAGGGAATTCCTTATGTCTTAACCTTTCTGTGCAAAAGATAACTTATGCATGATGATGACAAAGCTTTGAAAAATTCATAAAAGAGCAAGACGAATGCATTCTGCTTGCAGGAAGCGGGTGGAGCACAGCTGGCTGATGAGGTCTACACAACCCTTGCACAACAGGGAGCAAAGGGCAATCATAGCCCTCTAGTCGCTCAGTGCTGTTTCTCAGATTGCAGTTTAAACAGGAGTCCTAGCTCTAGCATGTTTCATGGCATGAAAAGTGTTACGGGATATTTGAAAAATCTGTATCTTTTTCTCATACATCTTTGAACCTAAAATACTAGTGCAAAGAACAGATGTGCGCAGTACAATTTAAAAAGGAAGAAATTACAATTATGAGGTTTTAGCATTTATTTTTAATTATATAAACATCATAGGTATTACAAAGATGAGCACCACATTCTTCTGAACGGTGGACATGCAGACTGAAAGATACGAGATAATTCAGCATAAGCAATTCAAAGGGTCAGTAAAGTTAAAATATTTTCTTTTGCCAAAACACATTAAAAATAATCACTCTCGAGTGCTTGGAAGTAAGGAGGGCTTATGGTCTGGGTCTTCTTCTGCCTGTTACAGACTAGCTGCATTATAAGACTCTTCATTTGGAACTTCATAATTTTCCATCATTCTCCAGGTAGACATGATGCTGCGCCAAAAGATTCATAGTTCTGGTCTCCCTGCCATGTCTGCTATTGTTATCTACAACGACACTGTACTCTGGACAGGCAACTTTGGGAAGAAGAACGGTTCGGACCCCTCCTCAGTGGTCCCCAATGAGTACACTATTTACAGGTGAGAAAGATGTATCATAGACATGAGAGCTAGAAAAAGAGCAGATACACACACAGAGATCTGATATCTGGGAATAGAGCCACTGTCACAAACTGCATCTTCCACTGGCTGAGGTCCACTGCAGAAACCTCTTCTGGGTTACACTGGAACTTTGTGAGACAATGCTTCAGCTAGTCCCTAAATTATCATACGCTTCTGGCTTACTGTCTTGTTAATTTGATCTGACAATTGTTGAAATTGGAATAGCAGTGAGCATCCTGAAGAAGCTGAAAACATACTATTCCTCATACAGGAATGTCTCCATTCTTTGGGGAGGCCTAGGGCACAAATCTGAAGACAGAGCTAGCACAGATTTTGTCAGCAGCAGCGAGACAATGCCACAGGATAAAAAAAAAAGTTCAGTCCACCAGCCTTTCAGTTAACAGCCAAACATACCAACCATTGTTCCACAGAGACTCCTCAAAAAAAACCTCACCAGTCGGCATCTTTTATGGTTGGAACTACAACGGTGTCTGATCATTTTCAAACCTCAGACTTTCATTCTTGATTAATGAAAACATGCTTGGCAAATGCTTTCACTCTAGGCTGTCTTGTGCTGATCCAAAAATTTCACCCCTAGTGGCACAACACAAATGCCCTGGGCCATCCCTCTTAATCATGGCTCTGTTTGCAAAAAATAATGAAATAGAACTAGAGTCCTACTCCAGAAAAACTTTTGTAAATTTGATTCTGTTCTGAAGCCACACATTTTAACAAAATTCCAATAGACTACTTGCAACTTGTGATGGTACTTACTAAGCAACAATTTACAAAATGTGTCATCTTAGGAATACTAAGTGAGCAGAAAAAGTTCTGTAGCCCACTGCACTACTGGGGAGATACTACTGAAGGCTATGTTGCAGTCCATGAAGGTCAGATAACTCTGGCTTTCAAGCTTCTTACCTGCATTTTAGCCATTTGCTTCTGAATTGGCATAGGTGTTGCATCTAAAGCTACAGGCAGTGGGTGAGTGGGGTGATCTCATGTACCATCTTTCCTCTTGATTCATAGGTTTCTTAATGCTTAATTTCCATAAATGTTTGTTCCTTAACAGAATTGCCAGTGTCTCCAAGATCTTCCCCACCATTATGTTGTACAAGATGTGGGAGGAAGGAAAAGTCATGTCTCTTGATGACCCATTGGAACGTTACGCCCAGAACTTTGTCATTAAGAACCCTCTGGGAAGGTTCAAGGAATCAGAACAGAGATACACAGCAGATGGGCTGATTTTTTTGGAAAAAGGCTCAATGCCACTTAAGCCATCACCTGTTACCTTGCGCAGAATGGCCAGCCAGCTCTCAGGTGAGACAAGACTGCTACCTTCTTACCCTCTGCCCACCACTATGCCACTTGAAAGAGAAAACACCATATGCCAGGGATAAAAAAGGTTGCTGTTGAGGCCATTTCCCAATATGAACCTTGCATCTTTGCTCTTCCCAGTGGTCAGGCAAGACCCTTGGAAGCAAGCTGTCAGCACCTTTAGGAAGTGCTAAAAGGAAGCTCTTGTCAATGCCACCTGCTAGGAAAGGGGCCAAGCTGAACTGTGGGCTGGGGAATTGGTTTTCCCGTGGAAGGTGAACATATGTTTATTTCAACACAGTAGCATGACTTGAAATCAGGCTCCAATTGCATAAGAGTTTTTTGTACTTCAGTTCAGAGTGCTCTAATTTTCCTGAGATGTACAGTTGAGGGTCAAAGTGGCATCAAACCTCTTTGCTTTGAACAGATAGACCTTGATCACTGAGCTAAATTTAGCTGTTAGTGAGGTTCCTGATCTGGGATTCCTGAGCTATTAATAGCTTTGTGCTTGCTGTCAGAAGACTACTAATCTGATGCTACCTTCATAATTGGGTAACTCTTACGTTAATGTAGAAGGAGCTCACAGGACTCAGGAGAACTTTAACCTTCCTCAGAAATAAAGCTTCTAATACTTTACTCAGAGATTACAGAAATTAATGGCCAAAGAGGCTGTGTTGATATCTCATGTGGCATTTTGATTAAACTCTGTAGCACTTGCACTATTTCAGATTGGAATAAATGCCCTAAAATTATGATCTAAGATCAAAATAGCTTTTAGGCAATTTGCAGTATCTCAGGACAGGGTACAGCATCACCTGAAATAAGCCAATGTCAAAATGATGGTTCCCCAAAAAGGAATGACATAACTGAAATCTAGAAGGAAAAAAAAAAAAAAAACAAACAAAAAAAAAAACCAAACCGCAAACAACCCAGAGCAGCCAGTGGCAGCAGAAGGCAGAAAGAAAGATTTGTGTGCAATCCTGCCCTGCCCCTCTCCGTGCAGACCAGGTCTTGCTATAGTCAGACTGATGATGTCCTCAGGGGCACCAACTGCCTGGTCCCCTCTGACTCTCAGGAGCACCCGAAGCTGTTCTGGACGCTCCTTTCAGGAGCAGTGTGTGCTGGGGCTGCAGCTCCCAGCTCTGCTGTAGTTCTCTGTCACCTGGTGAGGCATCAGGTGTGCCCTAGAAATCCTTGTAGGAAGAGTATGTCTAAAGTGTACCTGGTCATAGCATAATTGCTTGTAATGTGTAGCCATTCCCTTGCTTCCACCACTGTGCTGGATTTGTGCCCCTGCTTAGCTCCTTTCATATTCCTATGTCTCTTTTTTACAATGTGGCCCAAATTTCCCAGCTCACTGCAGCTGGGCACACCAGCTTGGACCCTGACAATTTAGTAGAAGGAGAAGCACATTTTCAAAATCCCAACTGAAAACAAAATTAATGTTGAGGTCGCATGTTACATTTCCTGTCTGTCAAAAACCAAAAAGGAATAGGTTCTGCTTAGCTTCAAGATCAAATCCACAGCATGATATATTGTAAAGCGTTTTTCATCTATATTCTTCCATTAGAAACTGATCTGTAATACAACCTCATTATCTGGGCTTTTTTACGTTGCATATTACAAAAGTAATTCCAAAGATTTTTTTTCTCAGTGCTTGATGGGTACATTGCTAGAGGGAAGTTCCAGCTTGTTAAGACTGTGATTTTCAAATATATATGAATGACAGTATGAGATGCTATTGTAACTTATTAACAGCATGCTTGTCCCATCAATTAGCAGCCCATGAGGTATAAATCAATGACTGTGGATTTTCTGTTATGCTCACACATTCTCTCATTTATAATTTCTAGCAAACCCCAAGAGAGACATTGCACTGCTGGTATGGTGCTGGTGAGCTCTCCCAGTGATGCAACGTTTTCTTTGCTGCCACTGTGGCAAGTAGGAAATGAAGGAGCCCATTGTCTACTGGAAGATGCTCAGTGCATCTCTTATCTGGTCCTTAAGCTCCACAGATAATCAAAGACCAGAAGAAGAAAAGGTGCTCTTGTTATAGTTCAAAGCCCAAGGTCAGGCCAACTGAGAAAAACATGTGTTACTTCCACAAAAGAATAGGGCCTCATTCAGCTTTGCCATGATTAAGCACATGCTCACTGAACAGAAGATTGCGAGTAATTTTTCTGTCATGTACCTTTCCAGATTTTCTCTTAATCTCTAAATCAAAGTCAGCTGTGAACTGCAATGAGGATTTCATTCCAGATGTAATCCAGGTTCTGGACTTGGCAAAAGAGCTGTGGCATTTAAAAAAAGTCCTGGCCAAAAGTTTTCAGGCAATGTATCTTCAGTGTTGTGGAACTGAAAGTGAAAAGAACTTTAGTTTTTCTGCATTCAGAAACCTTGAATCCTGAAAGTATTTTAGGCCAAGCCTGGAATGGTTCAGAGAAGTTCAAGCCCTTGGTAGTGAGGCGTAGAGAACAAAAACCTGTTTAAAGGGGCTGTGGCACACCTTTGTATTCAAGGGACTACGGTCAAATGGGATTACGGACAGGGATTTCCCCAACACCCAATATTCCTTTCTCTTCCAAAATAAACTTGGGGACACAGATTTTTTTTGAAATAATTCACCAAGGTATTTTTATGGAAATGTAGCAACCCAGAGTTGGTGCTGGGGTAGGACACATTACCCAGATTCCGTGGTCCATGACCTGAATACTGTGTCCTGCAGTCCAGTATGAATAGGTCCTTGCAGCACATTTGCCATGTGTACAAAGCACATGTGCATCATTGTTGTTTTTATCTTGCCATTCAGTCTTGCCTTTTGGTCAGTCTTCACCAGACTCAAAGTTTCTTGGACCGTGATTTGTCTAAAATTGTTAATTTCTCTTTTCCATGCCACAGGTCTGCCCAGGAGGCTGCGATCTACCAGCCTGCTGTGGAAGGGCAATACGCAAGACGCTCTAGCTCTCCTGAAAGATGATGTCTTGGTTGCTGATCCTGGAACCAGGTCAGATATATTCACTTACAAGCTTCTGGTCTAGGTTTGTGTTCTTCTCCACTGATATTCGCCCTACCTGCAGTCTCCATGGCCAATGGATAAAAGACAGCCATTCCTAAAGGGACCTTCAGCCATCTATCCATACGCCTGTAAAAAAAAAACTGTTGGAGGTGCCAGGGTTTTTTTAATGTGTACAGAGCCTGACTGAGAAGCCTAGATGAGACAAATTAAACTGCTATAGTTAGGCCCAATGAGCCTTAAGTGAAAGATGCAGTTTTTCAAAAGTAGAAAGGCATGCTAATTTAACCACTTTAAACCATCACAGATTTTGCTTAAAATCATGTTTTGTCTGTAAAGATTTGCATGTCTCTAAATTTTCTGCAAGTTCTATTAATATTTGTTACAATTTATATAGCCTGAGTTATATTTTATATTACTTGAGTTGCAAACACTCAAAAATAAGAACAGGATCCAGTGGGCAGCAGATGAGGAAAAGGATTCAGACTAACTAGGAAAAACTTTTTAGGGAATAGAATCACATTCTGAAATAATTTGCCTAGGGTTGCTGAGGATTCACCATGACTTGAGGTCTGCAAGCTTAGAAAACTCTTAGAAAACTCAATGACTTGATTGTGGCAACCTTGTATTACTTCTGTCCCATGTCATGTAGGAGGTTACAATAGATGTTCCTTAAAGACTTTAATACCATCATCTTCCTTGGTATTTATATTATGCTCACCACTAAGATATATCCATTCATAGTCTCTCAACCCCTTACCTACTTGACATGTTGGTAGTTTTAACTCTGTCTCCTTGTTCCTGGATATACTTCACACCTTAACAGATCATTCTTTCTAAAGGAAATTCCCATTCACTGATATAGAAATGTTAACATATTTTTTTGGGTATGTTGAACTTCAGCTCCATTTCAGATATAAAATTTTAGATCCAGATTGTATTTGTTCTTGGGGTAGAAATGTATATACTCATGCTTTTTTTTATTCAGCTAGATGGGCTAGAAATGGTTGAAGTGGTATCAAATTTATGATCTAAATAGGCCTCAGTGAGACATGTGGCTTCACACAATTTAAAAAAAACCAAAAACAACAAAACAAACAAGCAATGTTGAAAACATGACTTTTGAAAATGTGTTTGAAAAAAAGTTGCCCATTCAAGTATGAAGACTTAAATCACTTTGTGGATATTAAAGACTCAAGCCTGAGGTGTCTCTAATGACTCAACATTGCTGGATGCTGCTTTGTAGACTTTTAGGTGCTTTTGCCATCTTAAGGTAGATTAGATGCTTAACATGGTACAATCTCCAAAGAGGCTTACCTGGCATTTGGAGACCTTTAAGGTAAGCACCTGTAACTCTCAGCTCTGCTCTTAGAAAGAATGGATATATTTTTGGTGAACAATCATAAACAATAAGTCAGAATATGCAAATATATGTTTTTCTCCATAAAGGTGTTGTTTTTTGTTTTTTTTTCAGTTTTCCATCTCCAGCTCTCTTTCTATACATAGTGGTTAAACAGCTCTGCTGATATTCCCATAAGAAATTTCTCTTTCTTAACAACAAATCAAGGCAACAACATTCTGGTTTTTCTTCATCCCTCCTTCATCTCTCCTCTCTCTTTAGTGGGTCATCTGACAAAATTACAATTTTTCCCCAGAGAAGAGAGACCTAGCCATTGTTTTTGCATAGCCATATCTACACTGCATCACTGAGGTAAGGCTGATCCAGATATATTCCTCTCTCTTTTCAGATGCCACTACAGCAATCTGGCCTTCTCACTGATGGCTCATGTACTGGCCGACCATGCAGCTGAGGGTCAATACCAGCGCTGGATCTCGGAGAACATCCTGGACCGCTTGGGCATGGAGGATACTGGCTTTGACATCATGCCACCGATCCGCTCTCAGATGGCTGTGGGTTTCTACGGCAGCCAGCAGCCAGCCCCTCTCTATGACCTTGGCTGGTACAGGCCTTCTGGCCAGATGTACTCTACAGCTGCTGACCTTGCCAAGCTGGCTATGGTCTTCTTAGGCACCTACCACCGTCGTCTCCTAGAGCCTGACACACTGAAGACGATGCTGACTCCTCTGTTTAAGTGCTCCAATGAATACTTTGCTAATAAGACCGGCACACCCTGGGAGATTAACGAGCAATTGGGATATGATGTCATTAGGAAGGATGGCGACCTTGATGGCTATTCAGCTACCTTCTCCCTTATCCCCAAGCTCCACCTGAGCTTCATTGTGCTGATGGCAGGGCCCAGGCCTCCAGGTGGAGATATTGTGACTCAGACATATGAGCATCTTATTCCTGCCATGGAGACAGCGTTCAGAGAGGCAGAGAAAAGCTTGATTCCTCCTCCAAGTCCAGGCCCTTATGTTGGCTACTATACCTATTCCAACCTGACTTTCTATGAGATCAAAGTTGGACCTGGTGGAGTGCTGGTCATGCAGCAGTTTGGGCCTCATGTGGAAGAGTTGATTCCTGAAAAGTATCGGACAATCAAGCTCCACCACCTGGAAGATCGTGTTTTCCAAGTTGTTTTTGACAAGGAGTTCCCATGTGTTCTGCACCTGGGCTCTGCCTCCATCTCACTGGAGACCCAAAATGGGCAGCTCTTTAACTTTTATCCATTTGATCGCAAGGGTTTGTCTCCTGGCTTTGATGCACCAGGGCTGAACACATACAATGTGGTGCGTGTACTTCGAAAACCAGTATTCTATAGCTAAATGTCCCCTCTACTTTTCTGACCACTTCTGGGAGGTGGCTCCAAATCTGTGTCTTACCAGTCTCTCCTGTCAGTGTGGCTTCACGGATGCTATTTAAAAGAATCACAGAATCACAGAATGTT